>NC_134360.1:42454401-42474401 GCF_048569485.1 Anomaloglossus baeobatrachus
ATACAGTAGGTGAGGGTAGAGCAGATCGTGCGGTGGTACAATGAACTGAGGAGGATGGGTGAGGATACAATTGGTGAGGGTAGAGCTGGTTGTGCTGTGGTACAGTGGACTGAGGGAATGGGTGAGGATACAATTGGTGAGGGTAGAGGTGGTCGGGCAGTGGTACAGTGAACGGAGGGTTGCTGCAGGTTGTAGGCTTGTCGAAAGACGTAGGTCTTCAGGTTCCTTTTGAAGGTTTTCACGGTAGGGGAGAGTCTGATATGTTGTGGTAGAGAATTCCAGAGTATGGGGGAGGCACGGGAGAAATCTTGTATGCGATTGTGGGAAATTGAGATGAGATGGAAGGAGAGAAGGAGGTCTTGTGAGGATCGGGAGGAGAGAAGGAGATCTTGTGAGGATCGGAGGTTGCGTGCAGGTAAGTGCCAGGAGACTAGGTTACACATGTATGGAGGAGACAGATTGTGGATGACTTTGTCATGGTTCGTGTTTTGAACTGGAGTCTGCCAATCTCTTCACCGGTTTCCTATTGCCCAGAGCGGAAAGGCCGGGTAATAGCGGGGGGACAGGTGGATTAGTCGGGCAGCAGAGTTTAGGATAGAGTGTAGGGGTGCGAGAGTGTTAGAATGAAGGCCAGAGAGCAGGAGGTTGCAGTAGTTGAGGCGGGAGACAATGAGGGAACGCAGTGTTTTGCAGATTCTTGGTTGAGGAATGTGCGGATCCGGGAAACATTTTTGAGTTGGAGTCGGAAGGAGGTGGTGAGTGCTTGGTTATGTATCTTGAAGGAGAGAGCGGAGTCAAGGGTTACCCCCAGGCAGTGAGCATGCGTGACTTTGGAGAGTGAGCAGCCATTGACTTTGATGGATAGGTCAGGGTGGAGTGGTAGAGTGAGATGGAGGAAAGATGATGAATTCTGTTTTGTCCATGTTCAGTTTTAGAAATTAAGTAGAAAAGAAGGATGAAATAGCGGCAGACATTGTGGGATTGTGGTTAGTAAGTAAACTAATCCAGGAAAAAAGAAACTGCATCACCGTTATCACGATTATGTCGGTAGTGTGCCTAAAACACCCAGTAAATCTGGAGCAAGGCACGTATCCCATTTTTTGGGGGTGCAAAGTGATGCTGAATTATGGTGCATTGCAAATACAAAGCTTGTGTCTGCAGAGCGTCTCACACGAAAAGTAAGGAGTCCTATTCTTATCGCCTGGGTCTTGCATGCATCTGAATGGCTGCAAGAGTCACTTGAGACTCCCTTATTTTGGGATAATCTGCGCTCCCCATGTTAGGATCTGAATCAGAAAAAGCATCCCATATGCCAAATGATCCTTCCCGCTGAAGCGTTTCTCCCCTCCAGATCTTCGGCAGGATCCTGTCAGGCTCATTGAGCGTCAGATGAAGCTGACATTTAAAATACGGCAAGCCAGACGGGGCTTTCTTTCCTTGCCAGATACGCTCAGCCTAAACTTCATGAAATGTCCCGGTTTACCCATTGCACGCTGCTCTGGGGAAGAATACGGGAGGCAGTCAGCCTTCAGATACAATCTTTCATCCTAACGACCCCTGCCAATTTTAGAAAGACGGCTCCTGACCCCCGGGGATCACTTGTATCCAGGCCGCTTTATCACTTGGCTATGACAATTTCAACCCAACGCCTTCATGGTTTTTAAAAGTTCAACCTCGCTGGGTAGGTCTTTCCCATAAAGTATCTCTGTGATGCCATCCGTGCGAGAAAGAAAGCTAAAAAGGCCCATTACTTACATAGTTCTGTATACCTGGTATATAAGGTATAGGTTGGAAAACGAGAAACGTGCGTGCAGGTGGGTTTTGACACTAGCGGTTATGGAAATTACTGTTACTGTGTGCTGCAACGTAGAAAACATATTGGAACAAGTAGCAAAAAGTTTGCCGTTTTTGAAAGGATAGCCGTCATCAGAGTCTAGCTTATTTGCTTTTCATTTAGTTAGGCCCTGCGCACATGCTGCGGTTTTTGATGCAGTTTTTTTTCCCCTTAAGGTTATGTGCGCACGCTGCGGGGGGTTGTTTACGCGTTTTTGCACGTTTTTTGGCTGCAGTTTTGGTCTGAAAACTGCATGA
The DNA here is from genome assembly GCF_048569485.1 of Anomaloglossus baeobatrachus. NCBI lineage: Eukaryota > Metazoa > Chordata > Amphibia > Anura > Aromobatidae > Anomaloglossus > Anomaloglossus baeobatrachus. Next base: position 42,456,493 of record NC_134360.1, read on the forward strand.
ATTTCCTTCCCCAAAAAGTTTGAAATTTCATTTTTGCTGTCCGCACGTTGCAGTTTTTAATGTGGTGACCACAAAGATGCAGCATGTCAATTCTTTTGGCATTTTTCACTGCGTTTTTCACCCACTGATTTCAATGAGGTGTGGAAAACTGCAATGAAAAACGCAAGTTCTTATTTTACATGCGTTTTGGTGCTTTGTTCTGACTAGACTCCGGGTCGGCGGGGATTGATCGCTGGTATATGGCCAGATACTGCTCCCCATAAAAAGTCTATGGGGACCAGAATTGGGCGCAAAGGGATAGGAGCAAGCGCTTCATACTTAGCGATCACCGGGTGGCTATCACACTGCTGCCGCAGCAGCTCTTTCATCTTCCAGAGCCGGCACTCATTAGGCTCATACATATTCACTCCTTCCCTGTTCACCGGTGGCTGTGATTGGTTGCAGGCAGACGCGCCCCCACGCTGAATGACAGCTGTCTCACTGCAACCAATCACAGCCACCGGTGGGCAGGTCTATATCGTGTAGTAAAATATTGTGCGGTCCCCCTGAATTTTGATACCAGCCAAGGTTAAGCCACATGGCTGAGGGCTGGTATTCTCAGGATGGGGAGCCCCATGTTATTGGGAGCCCACCAGCCTAAAAATATCAGCCAGCAGCCGCCCGGAAATGCCGCATCCATTAGATGGGAAAGTCCCTGGACTCTACCCGGCTCATCCCGATTACCCTGGTGCGGTGGCAATCGGGGTAATAAGGAGTTAATGGCAGCTCATAGCTGCCACTAAGTCCTAGCTTAGTCATGGCAGGCGTCAATGAGAAACCCCCTCATCACTAAGCTGTAAGTGAAAGTAAATAAACACAATCCCACAAAAAATCCTTTATTTGAATTAAAACACAAAAAAGCCCCCTCTTTCACCACTTTATTAACCCCTAAAACACCCCTGCAGGTCCGACGTAATCCACACGAGGTCCCACAACACATCCAGCTCTGCTACATCTGACAATCACAGCGAGCGGCCATAGAACATGACTGCTCGCTGTGAGGGTCCAGTTGCAAGTGAAGTAAGTCGTGTGGGATCAGCGGTGACTTCAGCTGTCACCGCACATCACCTGACTGAAGTCACCGCTGATCTCGCACTCACTTCAGTCGCGGCCGGATTTGCGGAACAGGTGGAGGACTTCAGCTATCACCGCACATCACCTGACTGGAGTCCTCCACCTGTTACCGCAAATCAGGCCGCGGCTGAAGTGAGCGCGAGATCAGCGGTGACTTCATTCAGGTGATGTGCGGTGACAGCGGGAGTCCTCCACTTGTGACCGCATGTCATCCCGCGGCAGAAGTGAACGGCGAGATCAGCGGTGACGTCACTCATGTGGTTTGTGGTGAAAGGTGGAGGACTCCAGCGGTCACCACACATCACCTGAGTGACATTAGCGCTAATCCTGCAGCTCACTTCAGTAGAGGCCTGACAGGTGGAGGACTCCTGCGTTTTTTTTTAGGCCAAAAACGCTGCTCTTTGTGGTCAAAAAAGGATGCAGTGTGCGCACGTAGCCTAAATCTGCATCAAAATCAGCATGCCTCTCCTGAGGCCAGCAAAGTCTATGTGATTTTTGATTTCCTGTGCACACGGTGCGTTTTTTTTCTTTGTGGTTTTCGTGCAGATTTTGATGCAGAAAAATTCTGCAGCATGCCAATTATTTGTCCAGTTTAGCAGCGTTTTTTACCCATTGACATCAATGTTATGATGAAATAATGCAGAAAACCACAGGTATGTTCACACAGTCACAGGTTTTGGTCAGGTTTTTCCAACAGTTCTAGTACAGGATCTATATCTCTATCTTTTTTTTTTCTCTTTCACTCTTTTTCTCTCTCTTTCTTTCTCTTTTTCTTTCTCTCTGTTTTTTTTCTCTTTTGCTTTCTCTTTTTTTTCTCTTGTTTCTCTTTTTTTCTTCTCTTTTCTCCTTCTGTCTTTCTCTCTCGCTCTCTGTCTTTGTTTCTTTCTCTTTTCCTCTTTCTTTCTCTCTCTTTCTCTCTTTCTTTCTCTATTTCTTTCTGTTACGTCACCACCGGAGTCTGCTCCGGCGACTTCTGCTCCGGTCACCGGGCGGCACCATGTTCCTGCCGTGGGTGGTGCCGGTGGTGGGAGAGGAGTTGGTGCCCGTGTCTCTGCGGAGCGCAGGCTCCGCTCATCCACTAGGCAGGGTTTCCCTGGAGCCTGCAGTACCACTGGCTGACTGTAGGTGGCGTGTCTCTTCCGGCTGAAGTTGCCAACTTTCACCTGCAGCCAATAGGAAGACACCACACCCTTCTTATTCCCCCTCATGTCACATGACCACTGCCAGAGATAGTTCTGATTTTACTGGCTCCTGTTACGTCCTGTTCTGTTTGGTGATTCCTGTGTGTTGATTTCTGCGTGTTTTTGACTACCCTTCTGCCTACCGTTTTGTACCTCTGCCCGATCCGGATTTGACCTCTGCTCTGTTTACTGACTACGTCTTTGTCTGTCGATTCTGTCCCTGTTCTGCTATTCCTGGTTTGACCCTGCCTGACGACTACTCTCATCGGACTGCAGCCTTCCACAGGTAGTGATCTCCATTGCCCTGTGTAATTCCAGATCCCTGTATAGGGGTTAAAGGGTTTCGGGGTTGTGGGGGTCCTGCTTGGTGGGTGGCTTCCCTCTAGCCTCCCCGTTACAGCCCATCTGAGTCTGTGGATCCAGGCAGGCCATTACACTTTCTCTCTTTTGCTTTCTCTTTTTTCCTCTTGTTTCTCTTTTGCTTACTCTTTTCTCTTTCTGTCTTTCTCTCTCGCTCTCTTTTCTTTGTTTCTTGTTTCTTTTCTTCTTTCTTTTTCTCTCTCTCCCTCTCTCTCCCTCTTTCTCTCTCTTTTTGTCTTTCTCTTTTTCTTTCTTTCTCTCTTGCTTTCTCTTTTGCTTTCTCTTTTTTTTTCTCTTGTTCCTCTTTTGCTTACTCTTTTCTCTTTCGGTCTTTCTCTCTCGCTCTGTCTTTATTTCTTTTTTCCTCTCTTTCTCGCTCTGTCTTTATTTCTTTTTCTTTTTCTTTCTCTCTCTTTTGCTTTCTCTTTTTTTCTCTCTTGTTTCTCTTTTGCTTACTCTTTTCTCTTTCTGTCTTTCTCACTCTGTCTTTCTTTTGTTTTTTTCTCTTTTACTCTTTCTCTCTCTTTTTCTTTCTCTCTCTTTGTCTCCCTTTCTCCAGGAGGGATGAATTGGAAAAAAGAATGGGATAATCAGAAGGAAGGACTGATACTTTTCTTTCCAACAGGATCCACTTTTGGATTTTGTCCCCGTTTCTCCCTCAGTTTCCCTGTTGCTTCAAAACCTGATGTAGAAGGGGTTTAATGGAGCAATCGGTTGTGTATGTGTTCCGCAGCTCCATTCAAGTCAATGGCACTGACAAAGACTGCCGAGCACAGCCCAGTCTTTAGCTATCTTTGTATTCTCAGCATCATAAACTTTGAATGCGTCCCCATCGATCACCAGAATTTGGGCCTTTGTCCAGGATCAGAGGAACAGAGGATGCATTTCTGTCCTGCTGCTTCATTTTGAAGTCTATGATGCTGAAGATACAAAGACCTGTGCGGCTATCATAGACTTGACTAGCGCTGCATGGTGCAGAGGAAATCTACCACACCTTTCTTCACCTTTTGTCCGCTGTCTGCAAGTATGGAGAGAACAGGGCACACAAGCCCCATGTTTTTTTAGACATAAGAAGCATTAGGCAATGCCACCTCTAGGGGGATATCCCATGCAGAGACTCCCCATTCCATTTTTGTTTTTTGCCTGGTAGCATCCATACATATGGGATCTTCTCAGAGACAAGCGACTGGAATATGATGGACGCTGTTATGTTAGAAATGAGTTCTTTATATGTCTGCTTTATCTGATTTTCTACTTTTGTAGGCCAAGGAACTACAAAACAAAGAAGAAGAGCTTAAAAAACTGGATGCTTTCCACAAGGAGCAGTTGACAAGCATTGAGAAGAAGGTAAGTGTCTGATACTTAGGTCCAAGTACTGGAACCAGAAGTTGAATGGCTACTTTGAGTAGAAGTCTTAAGTTATTTATGTAAGACTAAGCAATGCACTTTTCTAAAATAGATTGGGGGAAAAACAAGTTCCTTATCTGCTGGGCTTGGAAAGTACCAGACATATGCGATGTGTGAGTTTTTGTAGCTTTTTACTTTTTTTGAGTGTATTACTCTAAAAGTAAACACTCTCGCCTATTGATCCGTGAACGTGATTTTGAAGTGTCTCCTTATATATGAGAATAAAATCTTCAACAAGATCAGATGTCTCCGGCTATTTTTATTGATCAATAAGAAATTATCCTTTCAAATCTACTAGTTAATAGCATTCTGTGATCACAGCAGCCTCTGCACTGTTATAGGCAAGTAGGCTTTGTAGTGGAGAAGGGAGGAGTGGTAAGTGCAATTTGAGATTTTAGAAATATTTTCTCAGAATAAGGGATATATGCAATAAGGGAATTATATGTAGTTTTTGTGACTGTAGATATAACCTATTTGCTAGTAAAGTCTTGTGATCACAGCAGCCTCTGCACTTATTCAAGCACGTAGACACTGCTGTGTAACAGTGGATGGGGGAGAAGTGGCAATTGTAATATAAGTTAGTAGGGTTGTAAGACAGAACCAACGTGGCACACTGCCACTGTAATGTAGCCTTACCCGTACGGAGAATTACAAGTACCTTAGTATTCATTTTAGAAGATGTACTGGATTATAAGATGCCCCTAACTTTAGAGCGAAAAAAAAGGGGTCTGTCTTATAATCCGGTGGTGTCTTACTGACCGGGGAGTGGCAGCAGTGGTGGAGCGTGATCACAGGAGGCAGCTGCGGTGCTGGAGTAGGGCGGTGCAACGGATGTCCCAGGTGCTCGCTTCGCACGACGGCGCTGGGAAGCAGAGAAAACATCCAGAAACTGTTGACGGTGCAGGCTTCAAAGAAATGGCACATGGAGACGGCGCGTGCGCAGATTGAGCGCTCGGCTCAATGACAAGCTGAAATCTCATATGCGAACGCACCACCTTCGGGCAACATTTTCCTTAAGTCCACTGCTGAGACATCAATGGGCCGTAGGCGGTTCATATGCAGTTGAGATGAGCCAAAAGCTCCATCTGCGCATGCGCCTACTCCGGGCGCCATTATTTGAAGTCTGCACCGCCGACATCTTCAGGATGGCTCCTGCCTCACCACCTGCAGCACAAAACAGCGCCTGCAGTTCAGAGCATTGCCCCTGTCTCCTGCAACCCCTCTCCACTCCCCACCCACCCCCGTAAGCTACATTTGGATAATAAGATGCACCCCTCACTTTCCTCCCAAAGAAAAGTTTGTCTTATAATACGTAAAATATTGTAGTTTTGGTATCTGTTGAGAAAACTTAAAAAAACCCCTAATAGTCCTGTGGTCACAGCAGCCTCTGCACTCTTATACTGCAGTGTCTACTTGCTTGAAAGAGTGGATGGGGGAGAAGTGGCAATTTTAATATACGCTAGTAGGGTTTTAGAAAGAAACACCTTGGCAGGATGCAGCTGTAATGTAGCCGTACTCATACAAAGAATTACAAGTAGTTTCTGTATCCGTCGAGAAAACCGAATATTCCTGTGATCATAGCCTCTGCACTGATTCAAGCAAGTAGAAATTGCAGTGTGACAGTGCATGGGGAAGAAGTAGCAATTGTAATATAAGTTGGTAGGATTTTTTAGAAAGAATTATCGTGGCAATGTATCCTTACCTGTGCAGAGACTTACAAGTAGTTTCTGTATCCGTCGAGAAAACCTATTAGTCCTGTGATCACAGCAGCCTCTGCACTGATTCAAGCAAGTTGACACTGCAGTAAGACAGTGGATGGGGAAGAAGTAGAAATTGTAATATAAGTTAGTAGGGGTTTTAGAAAGAATTACTGTGGTAATGTGTCCTTACCCGTACAGAGACTTACAAGCAATTTCTGTATCCGTTGAGAAAACCTAATAGTCCTGTGATCACAGCAGCCTCTGCACTGATTCAAGCAAGTAGTTTCTGCAGAGTAAGAATGGAGTGAGGAAAGTGTATGAGACATTAGGACTTTACTGTAGATAGAGTAACCAGAACAGGCTTTAATGCTACTGCATCCATACCTAAACAGAGAATTACAAGTACTTTTTGACCCACTAAAGTCACTAAATCACAGTAGCCTCTGCACTGATTCAAGCAAGTAGACACTGCAGTGTGACAGTGGATGGGGAGAAATGACTATTGTAATATAAGCTAGTAGGGTTTCTAGAAATAATCACCGTGGTAGGCTGCAGCTGTAATGTAGCCTTACCCGTGCAGAGAATTACAAGTAGTTTCTGTATCCATCGAGAAAACCTAATAGTCCTGTGATTATAGCAGCCTCTCCACTGATTCAAGCAAGTAGACACTGCAGTGTGATAGTGGATGGGGAAGAAGTAGGAATTGTAATATAAGTTAGTAGGGTTTTTTTTTAGAAAGAATTACCGTGGTAATGTATCCTTACCCGTACAGAGAATTATAAGCAATTTCTGTATCCGTTGAGAAAACAATAGTCCTGTGATCACAGCAGCCTCTGCACTGATTCAAGCAAGTAGACACTGCAGTGTGATAGTGGATGGGGAAGAAGTAGGAATTGTAATATAAGTTAGTAGGTTTTTTTTTTGTTTTTTTTTTTTTTAGAAAGAATTACCGTGGTAATGTATCCTTACCCGTACAGAGAATTACAAACAATTTCTGTATCCGTTGAGAAAACCTAATAGTCCTGTGATCACAGCAGCCTCTGCACTGATTCAAGCAAGTAGTTTCTGCAGAGTAAGAATGGAGTGAGGAAAGTGTATGAGACATTAGGACTTTACTGTAGATAGAGTAACCAGAACAGGCTTTAGCGGTACTGGATCCATACCCAAATAGAGAATTACAAATTGTTTGTGACCAACTAAAGTCCTGTGATCACAGCAGCCTCTGCATTGCTTCAAACATGTGCTTTCTGCAATGTAACAATGGAGGGGGGTAAGGGGCAAATGTAGTATGAGATAGTAGTATTGTAGAAACCAAGAAGGGCTGCAGCTGTACTGTAGGAACAAGGGGTTTGTACAATTCAGCACTAGGGATCTCTTTTATGTTCGCCTATCTGCTGCTGTTTCACTTGTTGCTTTATTATATTTTGATTACTATATAACATCAATATTAATATCATTTACTACATCCAATCTCATTACCATGTACAATCCGCTCTAACTTTCGCCCCCGTTTAATGTTTTCTGCATTTTCCTTGCATGATAAAAAAAAATACAGCAAAGTGGAGCGGCAGCCGTGACACCGACACGCTGTTATTTGACTTTAGACTTCGGCTGATTAATGGTCGTCTTGTGTAAACAGTGAAATGGATCGAATAAGTGTAGCTGCTGTTTAGGGAACACAATAGCGCAGCTTGTAAGCTTGTTACTGCACTTATGTTTTATACATCACGTTGGAGGGGATCTCCACAAGTCAAGGCTGCGCTGATTAAATAATGCATCCTCTCATATATCTATATTTCTCGCCACAATATTTTGTAAAGTAAATAAAAAAAAAATCACTTAAATTTATGCTAAAAAATGTGAAAACTGTTATTTAGTATCTTCTTTATGTGATGAGAAAAAAATAACTTGAGCTTTCAGAACAAGAGGTGGAGGCTGCACCACTGAGAAATCTGATGACAGTATGTCACCTTTTTATTTTTCAGCTCAGGTGCAGTGTTTACATGCAGGTGTAGATCTATTACAGGTTTCTAAATAACTGTAGGCAGTATTATAGTAGCTATATTCTTGTACATAGGGGCAGTATTATAGTAGCTATATTCTTGTACATAGGGGCAGTATTATAGTAGTTATATTCTTGTATATAGAGGGCAGTATTATAGTAGTTATATTCTTGTACATAGGGGCAGTATTATAATAGTTATATCCTTGTACATAGGGGCAGTATTATAGTAGTTATATTCTTGTACATAGAGGGCAGTATTATAGTAGTTATATTCTTGTACATAGGAGCAGTATTATAGTAGTTATATTCTTGTACATAGGAGCAGAATTATAGTAGTTATATTCTTATACATAGGAGCAGTATTATAGTAGTTATATTCTTGTACATAGTAGCAGTATTATAGTAGTTATATTCTTGTACATAGAGGGCAGTATTATAGTAGTTATATTTTTGTACATAGGGGGCAGTATTATAGTAGTTATATTCTTGTACATAGGAGGCAGTATAATAGTAGTTATATTCTTGTACATAGGGGCAATTTTTATTATAAAACAAACAAATACAATTATAAAAACACAAAATTGCCCGAAGAAAACACAAATCACTGCATTCTGCAGTCACATATACAAAAGCACTAAATAATCACATTACATACATAAATAAATGATGAAGTCCACCGTTAGCAGAGAAAGAGGGAGAGAAAACAAAACAAAAAAAAAAAAACCACCATATCTCCTAACTGAACCTCACATTCCTCCATAATGTTGCGTTCCTCTGACTCCTTCCAATTTCTATGGCTTTTATCCACCGGAGTTCCGACATAACCTGATCGGCCGCAGCGGTGTGATCAAATGGCTCATTGTGCAGTGATACCCGGGTCCTCATGTGCCAGTGGTAGTACTTGATGACACTAATTATAATATACATGGTCTCTCTGTCGATATTACTGACATTAGAGGGGACACCGTACACTATGTCAGGATACTTTAGGGTCCGCAGTCTGGGGATTTGGAGACGATCGGACACTTCCTCCCGGATCTTCCTTCCTCCCCAGCAATCACATATAAAGTGATCCATAGTCTCCTCCTGCCGACAACCAAGGGGACAGGTCCGATCAGAGATGCTCAGAAACTTCAGATTCCCCCTGACAAAGAGCCGACTATGGAGCGAAAGCCAAGTAATATCAAACAGTTTGGAAGGAAGTCGTCTCCCGTTTAGGAACCTGAGACTGTCCTGAAGGGTGGTCGTGACACAGTCCCTCAGGGCCAGTGGAGAATGGAAGAAAGTCCCACATATCCGAGCATACAGGTCTCTTCTCGTGTTGCTCTCAATGTAAGACCTCTCCAGTCCCCACTTCCTGACACACTTCAGACCATAGTCCAGATACTGGGGGAGGTGGTCACCTGTCCATCTCCTCCTCTTGAGACTGCCGCCTCCGCACCCAAGACTCTGCAAAAGGCAATATCCAGTACCGGATACTATTCACCCACAGGGAGCTGCTGTTTGAGTCCATGTTCCCAAAATTCACCTTCAGAAACAAGGAGTCAAAGAAAACCCTTGGATTCAACATATCCAACCCCCCCTCTCTCCGCTGTAAGTACGTTACTCCCCTCTTTATTAGGTTCAGCCTATTCCCCCACAAGAGCTGGAAGAACAGGCTGAAGAGCCTCGCTGAGAAAGGCTCTGGCAAAGGGAAAATGACAGAGACATACAAAAACACGGGGACCAGGTAAGTCTTCAACATAGTGACCCTTTCTCTGTAGGTCAGCCTCCAGTTCTTCCATCGCTGAACCTTCACATTTCCGGTTTCCAATTTCTCCTCCCAATTTAGCCTGGCATTATCATCCCTCCCGAATTTAACCCCTAGGATCTTAATATGGGTGGAGGCATTGGCAAACTGCGGCAGATCAAAGCCGGGATCAGTGTCTAATGTCCACAGAGCTTGACTCTTCTCAAGGTTGACCAGAGACCCGGAGGCCTCTGAGTAGCTTCTGATGGACGCAGATAACATCTGCACCTCATGAGGATTGGAGATCACCAACGTCACATCATCCGCATAGGCAACAACATTCAGAGGCAAGCAGTGGGGGACCGACACCCCCTGAAAATCGCACTCCTGCAGTGACCTCAGAAATGGGTCCAGGGCAAAAACATACAGGAGTGGACTCAATGGGCAGCCCTGTCTCACCCCTGCCTCAACTCCAAAAGTGTCACCCTGCCAACCATTAATCAAAGGAAAGCTCACTGCCTCTCTGTACAGTGTCTTCAGCCAATCCACAAATTTTCCCGGAATACCGTACTTTGACAAAGTCGCCCACAGATAGTCATGATCAACCCTGTCAAAGGCTTTAGCCTGGTCCAGACTCACAACATATCTCCCACACCGCTGAGCTTTACATCTCTCGAACATCTCCCGTATCGAGATGATTGCTCCAGAGATGTTCCGCCCTTTTACTGTGCCAAACTGAGAGCCTGCCAACAGTGCCGGAGACAAACAGACTAATCTAGAAAAGAGGATCTTTGCCAGAATCTTCCTGTCCACATTCAAGAGGGCAATCGGCCTCCAGTTCCTGATGTCGCTCGGCTCTTTACCTTTAGACAGCAGAATCAACGAGGAGACTCTCATGGATGGAGGCATCAGGTGAGTTTCTAGGCAATTGCTATACACATCCACAAGGATTGGAGCCAGGAGGTCTCTAAATTTCTTATAAAACTCTGCTGTAATACCATCTGGACCTGGTGCCTTCTTCAGACATGATTTATCAATAGCCTCCTTAACTTCCTCCACCGTTAATTCTGCTGTCAAAGGAGAAAAGTCCAGATCATAAGTATCAGGCACTGGAGTTGCCTCCATGAATTGAGCCATCTTATTTCTATCCAAAACCTTCCTCTGAAACAAGTCAGCATAGTAAGATCTCACCACCCCCAGGATACCCTCCCGTGAATCCTGCAATACACCCTGGGAATCAGTGAGACCTGTGACCATTTTCTTGGCCACCCTCTCCCTGCAATTCTCAAACGGATCAGGGGCCCCTAAGGACCCATAATCTCGCTCAAGAACCAGGGAGGTGTACCTACTGTACTGATACTGCCTTATCTCAGATTTCAGCCGGTTAATCCTTACTCTGTCATCCCCACCCGCCGAATACAATGACTCCAATTCTTTACGCAGTCTTAGGTACTGGCTGTACTTATTCCTCCCTTTATTAACTGACAGTCTCTGCAAGAGGGATCTGATATCCTCCTTGACGTCCTCCCACCAGTCGGTCATGTTGTCATAGAAGTCAGCCCTGTCTAGATGAAGCTCCATAAGGGAGTGGATACGACTCTGGACATAAACATCATCCAGGAGACTGGAATTAAGCCTCCATAACCCTCTACCAATGTCCGGACGGGTAGAGACTCCTAGGCACAAGCACAAAGCGAGGTGATCAGAGTAAGGGACGACCTTCTCACTCAGGGCGCCGACAGCCTCAGTAGGACTCACAAACACAAAATCTATCCTACTGCTTCTGTTGGAACAAGAATATGTGAACTTAGGCTGCCGACCTCCCTGTGTGAAAGCGTCAGTCAGTCCTGCCTGCGTTATGATGTTCCGTAGGACCTTACCATCCCTGGTCACTGTCCTGCCTGAGGAACTGTCACCTGATGACAGTATCGCATTAAAGTCCCCTGCCATCACCACTGGAAGAGAAGTGAAGAGGTAAGGCTTGACGTCATTATAAAGCTGGATCCTGTCAGTCACCGTCTGTGGCCCATAGATGTTAATAAGCCGGAGTCGCCTACCATGGATAGTGACTTCCAGAACCAGACACCTCCCCATGACCACCTCCGTCATCCTATGTACAGTCACGTCATTGGTGCTAAACAGGACAGCGACCCCAGCGTAAGGCTCCACAGCCAGTGACCAGAATGATGGACCGGACCGCCATTCCCTCTCAGCCTCCCTCATAAGCCCCAGGGATGTCAGTCGCGTCTCCTGCAGGAAGATGACATCAGTGCCCAGGTATCTGAGATGTTCATATACCGTATGTCTCGTCCTCCTCACCTTAATACTATTCACATTACTCGAGGTTATTGTTAATGAGAACCCGGCCATCACAACACAGTATAAAAGGAGCAGAGTAACAGCCATCATCATGAATCAAAGATGTTCTGTCCACCACTGGTGTCCATGTCAGTCTCTACCTGATGGTCTACAGAAATGGGCTTCCTTTTCGGCGGGGGATGGTCCTCTACGTCCCTGTCACATTCAGCATCAATTTTCCTCAACTCGTTCTCATAGTCCTCATCATTAGACTCTGATAACACCCCATACCTGCCGGACACGACCATCACTTCAGCAGAACCCTGGACCTTCTTGCTAGCACTCTGACCAGAGTCATATTCAGCCTCAGGTTTACGAGAGGATGCATTTTTTTTCTTCCTCTTATTATGCTTAACACTCCAGTCCTCAGATACAAAGAGTGATGCAGAAGAGGGGCCTACCTGAGGCTGCTGGACCTGAGGGACAACCTCCATGTTCCTCTTTGTACCCTGCTGCTCTGGTGTCACATAGGCGGACTCCTGGTGGGCATCTGAGTTGGTCGGTATCTCTCCTGACATTACATCCTCCTCCTGAGCCTCTGCCACCAGCTCAACCACCTCCTGAGCCTCAGCCCCTGCCATCACATCCTCATCCGGTAACTCTCTGCAGATGTTGTGCCAGGCGTCTGGACAGTCCCTGTGAGGATGGCCCATCTTACCACAGAGGTTGCACCGGACGTCCCGACAATCTGCAGCGACATGGCCAATTTCCCCACACAGGCTGCACTTCACCACGGTACAGGCATTGGCCAGATGACCCTTTCCACCACATTTGAAGCATTTTCTGGGCTGCCCGGGGTAGTAACATCTCCCCTTCTCCCTCCCAATGAAGAAGGAGTTGGGTAGGTGGGCAGTGATGTTGCTATATTGCCTCAGCTTCACCTGTACCTTCCACCCCATTGTCCAGATACCGTCCTCATCTCTGACCTTGGTGAGATCAGAGACGAGGTCACAATGTCTCCGGAGCCACACCTCGATGTCCTGTGGGGGAACGGCCTCATTCCAGAAAGTGACATTCACAGTAACAGTATCTGGCCTGGAAATGGGGACCAACAAAAACTTATTCCAGCCCTCAGTGTCCCTGAACTTGGGGTAATTGGCCCAGAATCTGTCCAGATCACCAACGAGCTTGAAACTGACCTCATAGCCCTGCCTGTCCTGCAGATTAGAAACCGCCAGGATCTCATGCACCACAAACCCCATCTGGCGGCACAGCAGCTCCCTCACCACATATCTGCGCTGCGGCAGATCCTCCTTGGGACCCATGTACTTAAAACGCACAACATTAATACGTTTAAACGTCTGGCCAGTATACCTGGCACTAGAGGTGAAGGATGGGGCACCACGGCTCCAGGCGTTCCTGGGGGGCACCCGCTGGGTCACACTGGGCTGACTGACAGGGAGAGGATCTGCAGCATGGGGGGCTGTCACACCTTGTGGACTAGATGGTAAAGGGGGATAGTCACATATGTCATGTACATTAACATGAGCAGCATCATTGTCAGACAGTACAACGTCCATCACAGATTGTGAATCCCCTCCAGCCCCCGACCCCACGGGCACAGCGTCACTATGCCCAGGCTGTGCACCGGCCTCATCAACACAATCAGTCTCACACATACTGTCCTGCTCCTGTGAGGAGCATGCTGAGACTTGTGGTGCCTCTGCAGGAGTCTGAGGCGTATGCTCCTGTTCAGACTCTACAGGCTGTCCCTGCTGCTGTAGTGGTGCCCCCTCCTGGAAGCAGAAGCGTGCAGCCTGTACCACCGGCCGTGCCTGCTGCTGGGGGGTCTCGTCCTGAACAGTCTCTGACTTTATGTGGGGGGTCCTGGTCTCCACAGCACAGTCTTGTGTATAGGAGGCAAACCGCTCCCGATTCACGTAGGTCTCCTTCAGGGGCCCCATCGCCTCCAGACAACAGTCCATGTCTTGTACCACCCCGGCCAGCTCCACACCCAGCGCATTCAGCCTCATGTCATATGTGGCATTATTATCAGGGTGACTGGTCTTCAGGTGGTAAACAGGGGCGTAACGACCGCGGTCGCAGCGGTCGCCATCGCGACCGGGCCCGGGCAGTTTGGGGCCCGCGGGGACCCGACAGATCAGCAGCCAGCTCCTCTCAGTGAGAGAGAAGCTGCGCTGATCTGTCACAGTGCACGCGCCCACTATATGACCCGCTGCCGCCCCCGACACCGGGCCCTCCTGCCCGATGTCAGCGGCGGCACCGGGGCCCCCCTCCCCCGTCACCGCGCACAGTAATAATGAAGCATAGAGCGGCCAGCGCCGCTCTGCATCATCATACTCCCCCTGTGCCTGCGCGGTGACGTCACTCCTGTGCGACTGCTGTGCTGAGTGCACAGAGCGCAGGGAGGGAGGACGCCGACCGGAGCACCGGGAGAGAGAGGAGGACGAGCAGCAGTGGAAGGAGGAGAGCAGGGAGTACAGCAGCAGTGGAACAAGGAGACGTCAGGACAGAGCAGCAGTGGAAGGAGAAGATCGGTGAGTACTTGTTTTTTTTTTTTTTATATATATAAAGTGAGTACACGGTGGTCAGAGGCCTGGGGTGGGGAGGCTGCATGATACTGTACATGGAGGCCTGGGGTGGGGAGGCTGTATGATACTGTACATGGAGGCCTGGGGTGGGGAGGCTGCATGATACTGTACATGGAGCCTCCATGTACAGTATCATGCAGCCTCCCCACCCCAGGCCTCCATGTACAGTATCATGCAGCCTCCCCACCCCAGGCCTCCATGTACAGTATCATGCAGCCTCCCCACCCCAGGCCTCCATGTACAGTATCATGCAGCCTCCCCAACCCAGGCCTCCATGATGGAGGCCTGGGTTGGGGAGGCTGCATGATACTGTACATGGAGGCCTGGGGTGGGGAGGCTGCATGATACTGTACATGGAGAACTGGGGTGGGGAGGCTGCATGATACTGTACATGGAGGCCTGGGGTGGGGAGGCTGTATGATACTGTACATGGAGGCCTGGGGTGGGGAGGCTGCTGCATGATACTGTACATGGAGGCCTGGGGTGGGGAGGCTGCATGATACTGTACATGGAGGCCTGGGGTGGGGAGGCTGTATGATACTGTACATGGAGGCCTGGGGTGGGGAGGCTGCATGATACTGTACATGGAGGCCTGGGGTGGGGAGGCTGCATGATACTGTACATGGAGGCCTGGGGTGGGGAGGCTGCATGATACTGTACATGGAGGCCTGGGGTGGGGAGGCTGCATGATACTGTACATGGAGGCTTGGGGAGACTGCATTATACTGTACATGGAGGCCTGGGGAGGCTGGCAGCATTATTATAGATGGAGGCCTGGGGAGGCTGGCAGCATTATTATACATGAGCCCTGGGGAGGCTGGCAGCATTATTATACATGAGGCCTGGGGAGGCTGGCTGCATTATTATACATGAGGCCTGGGGAGGCTGGCTGCATTATTATACATGGAGGCCTGGGGAGGCTGGCTGCATTATTATACATGAGGCCTGGGGAGGCTGGCTGCATTATTATACATGGAGGCCTGGGGAGGCTGGCTGCATTATTATACATGGAGGCCTGGGGAGGCTGGCTGCATTATTATACATGAGGCCTGGGGAGGCTGGCTGCATTATTATACATGGAGGTCCTGGGGAGGCTGGCTGCATTATTATACATGGAGGCCTGGGGAGGCTGGCTGCTATATTATACATGGAGGCCTGGGAGGCTGGCTGCTATATTATACATGGAGGCCTGGAGAGGTTGGCTGCATTATTATATATGGAGGCCTGGTGAGGCTGCATAATAAACATGAAGGACACCTTATACATTGAATATAGAGGTGTAATATGCATAGAGGTCTATGAGGCTGCATTATACTGGAGGTCTATAGGGCTGCATTAAAATGGAGGTCGGGGGGGGCTGTATAATACAAAATGAAGGGACACCTTATACATGGAATATAGGGGTGAATTATACATGGAGGAGTATGGGGCTGCATAATACCATCTGAAGTTTTATGGGGTTGTGTTATAATACATATAGGACTATGGGGGCTGCATTATAATATATGGAGGACTATGGAGGCTACCTTATACATGGACTATGGAAGTGCATTATAAAACATGGAGGACTATGTGGTGCAGTATAATATATGGAGAACTATGGGGTGAATTTTAATACATGGAGAACTATGGGAAATGCATTATAATTGAAGGGCTACTTTATACATGGAGGATTATGGGGGTGCATTATAATATATGGAGGGCTATGTATCTGCATTCTAATATATGAAGGGTTATGTGAGACCCTTTATACAATTATTTGGAAGGCTATGTGGGGGCTGTTACAGTATTTTGAGAACTTTATACAGGGGGGACAAAGATACAAGTATGGGATGGAAATGTTTTGTGCTGAGGGAAAAAGGCTCTTTCCCTCAG
This sequence comes from Anomaloglossus baeobatrachus, assembly GCF_048569485.1. Lineage (NCBI taxonomy): Eukaryota > Metazoa > Chordata > Amphibia > Anura > Aromobatidae > Anomaloglossus > Anomaloglossus baeobatrachus. Next base: position 42,472,773 of record NC_134360.1, read on the forward strand.
CAGCCAACTTTCCCATGCTCTGCTATACATCTCTCAGCACCCAGCTTTCCCATGTTCTGATATACATCTCTCAGCACCCAGCTTTCTCATGCTCTGATATGGGAAAGCTGGGTGCTGAGGACAAGATAAATATCAGAACATAGGAAAGCTGGGTGCTGATAGAGGGATTTCAGGGTGCTGTGGGTGAGAGCCAAGTGTCAGCGTCATTATCCTGTACCCCGAGTGTCAGTGTCATTATCCCTTACCCCATACCTCCCAACCGTCCCGGATACAGCGGGACTTTCACGCTTTACGTTGTTTGTCCCGTTGCCACGATCGGGACGGCCGGCTCCCGGGCTCCGCCCACCCACTCTCTCTCCACCTCCCTGCTTTTCCCTCCTACCATCCCAGTAGACGTGGCATAACAGAGAGGAGCGCTGCCTGTGCTGCTGCTGGTACAGTAAAATCTCCCCAGCGCTGATTTCCCTCCCTCCCCCCCCCTCACCCCCGGCCGGAGCCTCTCTGTGCGGTCGGCCGGCCGCCTGTCTGTGCGGTCGGCCGGCCGCCTGTCTGTGCGGGCGCCCCCCGGCCGCCTGTCTGTGCGGGCGCCCCCCGGCCGCCTGTCTGTGCGGGCGCCCCCCTGCCGCCTGTCTGTGCGGGCGTTCCCCTGCCACCTGTCTGTGAAGGCGACCGGCCACCTCACTGTGTGGGCGACCGGCCGCCTCACTGTGGCTCCCTGCGTGTCCATGCTGGAGGCCCGCCGGCTGCCTGCGTGTCCATGCTGGAGGCCCGCCGGCTGCCTGCGTGTCCATGCTGGAGGCCCGCCGGCTGCCTGCGTGTCCATGCTGGAGGCCCGCCGGCTGCCTGCGTGTCCATGCTGGAGGCCCGCCGGCTGCCTGCGTGTCCATGCTGGAGGCCCGCCGGCTGCCTGCGTGTCCATGCTGGAGGCCCGCCGGCTGCCTGCGTGTCCATGCTGGAGGCCCGCCGGCTGCCTGCGTGTCCATGCTGGAGGCCCGCCGGCTGCCTGCGTGTCCATGCTGGAGGCCCGCCGGCTGCCTGCGTGTCCATGCTGGAGGCCCGCCGGCTGCCTGCGTGTCCATGCTGGAGGCCCGCCGGCTGCCTGCGTGTCCATGCTGGAGGCCCGCCGGCTGCCTGCGTGTCCATGCTGGAGGCCCGCCGGCTGCCTGCGTGTCCATGCTGGAGGCCCGCCGGCTGCCTGCGTGTCCATGCTGGAGGCCCGCCGGCTGCCTGCGTGTCCATGCTGGAGGCCCGCCGGCTGCCTGCGTGTCCATGCTGGAGGCCCGCCGGCTGCCTGCGTGTCCATGCTGGAGGCCCGCCGGCTGCCTGCGTGTCCATGCTGGAGGCCCGCCGGCTGCCTGCGTGTCCATGCTGGAGGCCCGCCGGCTGCCTGCGTGTCCATGCTGGAGGCCCGCCGGCTGCCTGCGTGTCCATGCTGGAGGCCCGCCGGCTGCCTGCGTGTCCATGCTGAATGGGTGTGGATGGGGAGTGGATATGGGCGTGACTGTGAAATGGGTGTGGTTAGGGGGCGTGGCCTAAAAATTTGGTGCAGGGACCTTGAATACAGGCTTGTCAGAGGCCTCCACCACAGATGTCTGCATGGTGGCCTTGCTGGACCCAGGCACTGGGACT
>NC_134360.1:42479401-42581901 GCF_048569485.1 Anomaloglossus baeobatrachus
ATAGGTGCAGTATTATAGTAGCTATATTCTTGTACATAGGGGCAGTATTATAGTAGTTATATTCTTGTACATAGGAGCAGTATTATAGTAGTTATATTCTTGTACATAGGAGCAGTATTATAGTAGTTATATTCTTGTACATAGGGGCAGTATTATAGTTATATTCTTGTACATAGGAGCAGTATTATAGTAGCTATATTCTTGTACATAGGGGCAGTATTATAGTAGTTATATTCTTGTACATAGGGGGCAGTATTATAGTAGTTATATTCTTGTACATAGGGGCAGTATTATAGCAGTTATATTCTTGTACATAGGGGGCAGTATTATAGTAGTTATATTCTTATACATAGGAGCAGTATTATAGTTATATTCTTGTACATAGGTGCAGTATTATAGTAGCTATATTCTTGTACATAGGGGCAGTATTATAGTAGTTATATTCTTGTACATAGGAGCAGTATTATAGTAGTTATATTCCTTTACATAGGAGCAGTATTATAGTAGTTATATTCTTGTACATAGGGGCAGTATTATAGTAGTTATATTCTTGTACATAGGAGCAGTATTATAGTAGCTATATTCTTGTACATAGGGGCAGTATTATAGTAGTTATATTCTTGTACATAGGAGGCAGTATTATAGTAGTTATATTCTTGTACATAGGTGCAGTATTATAGTAGCTATATTCTTGTACATAGGGGCAGTATTATAGTAGTTATATTCTTGCACATAGGGGTCAGTATTATAGTAGTTATATTCTTGTACATAGGAGCAGTATTATAGTAGTTATATTCTTATATATAGGAGCAGTATTATAGTTATATTCTTGTACATAGGGGCAGTATTATAGTAGTTATATTCTTGTACATAGGGGGCAGTATTATAGTAGTTATATTCTTGTACATAGGGGCAGTATTATAGCAGTTATATTCTTGTACATAGGGGGCAGTATTATAGTAGTTATATTCTTATACATAGGAGCAGTATTATAGTAGTTATATTCTTGTACATAGGAGCAGTATTATAGTAGTTATATTCTTGTACATAGGAGCAGTATTATAGTAGTTATATTCTTATACATAGGAGCAGTATTATAGTTATATTCTTGTACATAGGTGCAGTATTATAGTAGTTATATTCTTGTACATAGGAGCAGTATTATAGTAGTTATATTCTTGTACATAGGGGTAGTATTATAGCAGTTATATTCTTGTACATAGTAGTAGTATTATAGGAGTTACGGTAGTAGTTATATTCTTGTACATAGGAGCAGTATTATAGTAGTTATATTCTTGTACATAGGAGCAGTATTATAGTAGTTATATTCTTGTACATAGGGACAGTATTATAGTAGTTATATTCTTGTACATAGGAGCAGTATTATAGTAGTTATATTCTTGTACATAGGAGCAGTATTATAGTAGTTATATTCTTGTACATAGGGGTAGTATTATAGTATTTATATTCTTGTACATAGGAGGCAGTATTATAGTAGTTATATTCTTGTACATAGGAGCAGTATTATAGTAGTTATATTCTTGTACATAGGGGTAGTATTATAGTAGTTATATTCTTGCACATAGGGGTCAGTATTATAGTAGTTATATTCTTGTACATAGGAGCAGTATTATAGTAGTTATATTCTTATACATAGGAGCAGTATTATAGTTATATTCTTGTACATAGGGGCAGTATTATAGTAGTTATATTCTTGTACATAGGGGGCAGTATTATAGTAGTTATATTCTTGTACATAGGGGCAGTATTATAGCAGTTATATTCTTGTACATAGGGGGCAGTATTATAGTAGTTATATTCTTATACATAGGAGCAGTATTATAGTAGTTATATTCTTGTACATAGGAGCAGTATTATAGTAGTTATATTCTTGTACATAGGAGCAGTATTATAGTAGTTATATTCTTATACATAGGAGCAGTATTATAGTTATATTCTTGTACATAGGTGTAGTATTATAGTAGTTATATTCTTGTACATAGGAGCAGTATTATAGTAGTTATATTCTTGTACATAGGGGTAGTATTATAGCAGTTATATTCTTGTACATAGTAGTAGTATTATAGGAGTTACGGTAGTAGTTATATTCTTGTACATAGGAGCAGTATTATAGTAGTTATATTCTTGTACATAGGAGCAGTATTATAGTAGTTATATTCTTGTACATAGGGACAGTATTATAGTAGTTATATTCTTGTACATAGGGGCAGTATTATAGGAGTTATATTCTTGTACATAGGAGCAGTATTATAGTAGTTATATTCTTGTATATAGGAGCAGTATTATAGTAGTTATATTCTTGTACATAGGAGCAGTATTATAGTAGTTATATTCTTGTACATAGGAGCAGTATTATAGTAGTTATATTCTTATACATAGGAGCAGTATTATAGTTATATTCTTGTACATAGTAGTAGTATTATAGGAGTTACGGTAGTAGTTATATTCTTGTACATAGGAGCAGTATTATAGTAGTTATATTCTTGTACATAGGAGCAGTATTATAGTAGTTATATTCTTGTACATAGGGACAGTATTATAGTAGTTATATTCTTGTACATAGGGGCAGTATTATAGTAGTTATATTCTTGTACATAGGAGCAGTATTATAGTAGTTATATTCTTGTACATAGGGGTAGTATTATAGTATTTATATTCTTGTACATAGGAGGCAGTATTATAGTAGTTATATTCTTGTACATAGTAGTAGTATTATAGGAGTTACGGTAGTAGTTATATTCTTGCACATAGGGGATAATATTATTGTAGTTGTATCCTGACACTTATGGGGCAGGATTATACTTCCTGTTATATATGTTCTTGGCCAGTAGGTGGCTATAGTGAGCACAAGAGAACCCTCCTCCCTCGATGACGTCAGTATGAGATCTTTGCACTCTGCTGGAGTATGGTGATTGTTGTATTTTAGCTAAGGCTAGTTTCACACTTGCGTTGGACGGGATCCGTAGCATTGCGTTGTGTGACGCATGCAACGGATGCGTTGCATATAGTGGCACAACGCATGCTACAGATCGTACAAGATAACGCAATCCGTTATAGGTTTTTTCCTTGATTTTACACATCTGAGCATGCGCAGTTGTGTAAAGACAGCTGCGTTAACGGAATCCGTCAAATGACGCATTCTAACGGAATCCGCCACCATAGGCGTCCATTATAAAAACAACGGACGCCTAACGGATTCCTGCAGATTGCGGGTTTTTTTGACACTCCGCCAAGCGCAGAAAAACGTTCCATCCGCCCGACGCAGCATCAAAATAACGACGCTACGTCGTCCAGCGGATGCAACGCAGACACTTGCGTTACAGTGCGTCGTCCATACAAGTCTATGGAGAATAGCGCAGTGCGTTAACGGACTGCGCTATTCTCCATAGTGACGGAATGCGCTGAACGCAAGTGTGAAACTAGCCTAAATTATGTGCTGTTCCCCTTTTATTTCCCCTCCGCTCTGACTTTCTCGCCATTTTCCTCCTTTTGTATAGCCGTCCTGTGACTTGTAGTGTGAAAACCCTGGAGCCACAAGTTGAAGGCCTTACGATGTATCCGCTCACCCCGCGCTTAATGCCGGAAATCCAAAAAGTGCGTTGATTAGGTCTATAAACTGTGCAGAAAGGCCCCTTTTTTGGCATTGGGTGGGGGGGGGGGGAGTGAACAAAAAAATTCCAGGCAGCGTTTCTCATAATCTCACAATAAAGCTTAATTCTGTCAAAAAAAGCGAAGGAAACAACAACCTTTTCTTTTTGTGCTTTTTTTATTCTGAGAACTGAGAGCCGCAGACACGGTACACGCATTCTTTTTTATTAGCTGCTGCTTTTATATAATTTCACTTTCATTTACTGAATGTACACAGACCTTGACATTTTCCGTTTCTATAGTCACAACCGTTAAAGCTTCTCCTAATACTTTATTGTATTTTTTCCCCCCCCTTTTCTTCTTCCATACCCTCCTCCTCCTCCCTCCACCTTTCATGCCGCATCCTCGCCCCCTTTATAGACTCGGTGGTGGTAAACATAACCCTCTGTTAAGTCCCAAGTACTCGCTCGCTGTTTTCAGAGAGAATGGAAAAAAAAAATAATAAAAAAATCAAACTCAAAGCTTCATAAAAGGCTCTCCGCTAATTAACGTGCGGGCGCGCAGCTTAATACTGTCATGCTATACATTTTGGCACGTTAATTTATATTTTGTTCTTCCGCTTTTCTAAGTGGGAGGCATAAGGCACCGTTGATTGAAAGGGCATGCAAGGATTAAATCGGTTCTCATATATTCTGAAAAACATTGTGCCTTATGGCATCTAGTTCCGGTAAGGATACTGCAATTTGTCATCTTTCGAAAAGTTTAATAAAGCTTGTTGACGGACCTAATGGGATTCTAAAAATGTCTTATTTGGTCGGATTTAAAGGGAACTTGTCGGGTCACTTATCTTTTTCCACAATGCGTTGGAGCAGTGGTGTTTTCCTCACTAAGTTGATGCACAGGACCTTAGGTCAAGCTCTCAGCAGGTTTTTCCTATGTAATTGAACAGCAGCATGATGCAGGGACTGAGACCCTGATTCCAGGGATGTGACTTGCTGGTCTGCAGTTTTTTTGCTGCTGATGTAGCAGTGCTCAGCAAAATGCTGAGCCTTGTATAACCCGTCCACACGACTGATTGGCAGCTTGTACCCCTGTACATTAACTAAAAGCTTGGAGGGTGCGGTTATACTGTATAGAGTAGAAGCACTAGGAGGCACGAGACACCTAGTCCTGTAGTGATAATCACCTCACCTGCTGATAAAACACTAATTTTATTGAAACCGTAACACACAGCCTAGAAAGTGACACATATGTATATGTACGACTGAGCACTGAATGGTGAGGAGCAGCTGCAGTATCTCTCCTGCATATGTGCGACTGAGCGCTGAGAGGTGAGGAGCATACAGTATCTCCTGTATATGTGTGACTGAGCACTGAGAGGTGAGGAGCAGCTGCAGTATCTCTTCTGTATATGTGTGACTGAGCTCTGAGAGGTGAGGAGCATCTGCAGTATCTCCTGCATAAGTGTGACTGAGCACTGAGAGGTGAGGAGCAGCTGCAGTATCTCTCCTGTGTATGTGTGACTGAGCACTGAGAGGTGAGGAGCTGCTGCAGTATCTCTCCTGTATATGTGTGACTGAGCACTGAGAGGTGAGGAGCAGCTGCAGTATCTCTCCTGCATAAGTGTGACTGAGCACTGAGAGGTCAGGAGCAGCTGCAGTATCTCTCCTGTATATGTGCGACTGAGCACTGAGAGGTGAGGAGCAGCTGCAGTATCTGTCCTGCATATGTGCGACTGAGCACTGAGAGGTGAGGAGCTGCTGCAGTATCTCCTGCATAAGTGTGACTGAGCACTGAGAGGTCAGGAGCAGCTGCAGTATCTCTCCTGTATATGTGCGACTGAGCACTGAGAGGTGAGGAACAGCTGCAGTATCTCTTCTGTATATGTGTGACTGAGCACTGAGAGGTGAGGAGCTGCTGCAGTATCTCCTGTATATGTGTGTCTGAGCACTGAGAGGTGAGGAGCAGCTGCAGTATCTCTTCTGTATATGTGTGACTGAGCACTGAGAGGTGAGGAGCAGCTGCAGTATCTCCTGTATATGTGTGACTGAGCACTGAGAGGTGAGGAGCAGCTGCAGTATCTCTCCTGTATATGTGTGACTGAGCACTGAGAGGTGAGGAGCAGCTGCAGTATCTCTACTGTATATGTGCGACTGAGCACTGAGAGGTGAGGAGCAGCTGCAGTATCTCTCCTGTATATGTGCGACTGAGAGGTGAGGAGCAGCTGCAGTATCTCTTCTGTATATGTGTGACTGAGCACTGAGAGGTGAGGAGCAGCTGCAGTATCTCTACTGTATATGTGTGACTGAGCACTGAGAGGGGAGGAGCAGCTGCAGGATCTCTCCTGTATATGTGTGACTGAGCACTGAGAGGTGAGGAGCAGCTGCAGTATCTCTCCTGTATATGTGTGACTGAGCACTGAGAGGTGAGGAGCAGCTGCAGGATCTCTCCTGTATATGTGTGACTGAGCACTGAGAGGTGAGGAGCCGCTGCAGTATCTCTCCTGTATATGTGTGACTGAGCACTGAGAGGTAAGGAGCTGCTGCAGTATCTCTCCTGTATATGTGTGACTGAGCACTGAGAGGTGAGGAGCAGCTGCAGTATCTCTCCTGTATATGTGTGACTGAGCACTGAGAGGTGAGGAGCTGCTGCAGTATCTCTCCTGTATGTGTGACTGAGCACTGAGAGGTGAGGAGCTGCTGCAGTATCTCTCCTGTATATGTGTGACTGAGCACTGAGAGGTGAGGAGCTGCTGCAGTATCTCTCCTGTATATGTGTGACTGAGCACTGAGAGGTGAGGAGCTGCTGCAGTATCTCTCCTGTATATGTGTGACTGAGCACTGAGAGGTGAGGAGCAGCTGCAGGATCTCTCCTGTATATGTGTGACTGAGCACTGAGAGGTGAGGAGCAGCTGCAGTATCTCCTGTATATGTGTGACTGAGCACTGAGAGGTGAGGAGCTGCTGCAGTATCTCTCCTGTATATGTGTGACTGAGCACTGAGAGGTGAGGAGCAGCTGCAGTATCTCTCCTGTATATGTGTGACTGAGCACTGAGAGGTGAGGAGCAGCTGCAGGATCTCTCCTGTATATGTGTGACTGAGCACTGAGAGGGGAGGAGCAGCTGCAGGATCTCTCCTGTATATGTGTGACTGAGCACTGAGAGGTGAGGAACAGCTGCAGGATCTCTCCTGTATATGTGTGACTGAGCACTGAGAGGTGAGGAGCAGCTGCAGTATCTCTCCTGTATATGTGTGACTGAGCACTGAGAGGTGAGGAGCAGCTGTAGTATCTCTCCTGTATGTGTGACTGAGCACTGAGAGGTGAGGAGCAGCTGCAGTATCTCTACTGTATATGTGTGACTGAGCACTGAGAGGTGAGGAGCTGCTGCAGTATCTCTCCTGTATATGTGTGACTGAGCACTGAGAGGTGAGGAGCTGCTGCAGTATCTCCTGCATAAGTGTGACTGAGCACTGAGAGGTGAGGAACAGCTGCAGGATCTCTCCTGTATATGTGTGACTGAGCACTGAGAGGTGAGGAGCAGCTGCAGTATCTCCTGTATATGTGTGACTGAGCACTGAGAGGTGAGGAGCAGCTGCAGGATCTCTCCTGTATATGTGTGACTGAGCACTGAGAGGTGAGGAGCAGCTGCAGTATCTCTCCTGTATATGTGTGACTGAGCACTGAGAGGTGAGGAGCAGCTGCAGTATCTCTCCTGTATATGTGTGACTGAGCACTGAGAGGTGAGGAGCAGCTGCAGGATCTCTCCTGTATATGTGTGACTGAGCACTGAGAGGTGAGGAGCAGCTGCAGGATCTCTCCTGTATATGTGTGACTGAGCACTGAGAGGTGAGGAGCTGCTGCAGTATCTCTCCTGTATATGTGTGACTGAGCACTGAGAGGTGAGGAGCTGCTGCAGTATCTCCTGTATATGTGTGACTGAGCACTGAGAGGTGAGGAGCAGCTGCAGTATCTTTCGCTCTGTGCACCATGTGCTGTTAGAGGTGAGGAGCAGCTGCACCATTTCTCACATGAGCAGATGGTATTGGGTCGGATTCTTGGTCTGTGCTGGTAGAACTGTCCTTATGGGGAAGGCGCAGGATCTTGTAGGCAGTGCGTTTTCTGCCCAGCTGCCGTGGTAGTTGGTGATTTTTGGAGAACCGCTACCTCTGACCCAGCAGCGCACAAACAAACAGAGGAACAAAACCAGATTGACTTCATTTTCCTGCAAAAGAAAAAGTTTTGAATGAAAGTTTTTGAGTTAATATTAGACCTCTCCAGCGGTGCGCACTGGAGTGACAGTGAGGAGGGTGCTGGACTCGTCTCCTGCGTTCCTATTATTTCAAGCGTAGCTGCGTTTTTAGAGAGTTGGCATTGGCTACAATGCAGGATGGCGCTTATCATCACTAGCACACAGCCGGCTTGGCTTCATCGCTGCTCTGCACGGTGACTGACAGACGTCTCCTCCTCACTATCTCCTCCTGAAGAATTCTTTTTGCAGGAGCAGTAATTAGTCTGCTGGTCGAGTGTTTCACTGTTTTTGACTCGTTGCCATCTAGGTGCGTAATGGGCCCATGTAACTGTCTAGGCGAATCCCGCGGCATAACTTTAATGGGGAAGACTCCACTGTGCATCCGCGTTCTGGATCCTTTGGAGGCCCAAAGGTCATTTTGGCCCATTGGAGGACAGATTTTATGCCAAGGCCCTGGAGTTTTTTGAGGTTTGACCCTTTATAGCCCTTTGCGCCTCCAGATGAATTCTGTTGAGTCTTTGGTGTCATGGAGTTCCTGAACTTATTCTTCCCCAAAGGAAAGTTCTCATTGTTTTGTTTTTTTCTTGTGTTGTTTTTTTGGGGCGCGACCCTTCTTCCAGGTTTACATTCATCAATGTTGGAACTTTAGGTTTGAAATTTGCTTAATAGGTTATTCATGGGGTTATTTTCCAGTCCAAGGTTGGCCTTACACTGGATCTAAAGCTCACGACCACCCTATAAAGCGGGCTTTACACGCTACAACATATCTAACGATGTGTCGGCAGGGTCACGTCGTAAGTGACGCACATCCGGCATCGTTAGTGTTGTTGTAGCGTGTGACAGCTATGTGCGATTGTGATTGAACGTAAAACCGTTCATCGCATACACGTCGCTCATTTGCTAAAAATTGCACGTCGGGTTGTTCAATGTTCCCGGGGTAGCACACATCGCAGTGTATGACACCCCGGGAACGATGAACAGATCTGACCCGTCCTAGGGCTCCCGCCGGCTATGCGGAAGGAAGGAGGTGGGCGGGATGTTTACGTCCCGCTCGTCTCCGCCCCTCCGCTTCAATTAGCCGGCCGCATTGTGACGTCGCTGTGACGCCGAACGTCCCTCCCACTCCAGGAAGTGGATGTTCGCTGCCCACATCAAGGTTGTATGGAAGGGTAAGTACGTGTGACGGGGGTTAATCGTTTGTGCGACACGGTCAAAAAATTGAACGTGTCGCACATACGATGGGGGCGTGTCACATCGCATACGATATTGTATGCTTAATTGTAAGGTGTAAAGCAGGCTTTAGGGTATTCTCATGGCTGAACAAGTGTGGCTTCTCATTAGGAAGAAGTTAGCGATGGGCTCCGTACACATTAAAGTGCACCAATCACCAGGATTTTCCTATATAACCTAAATCCAGTCCTAGAAGGACCTGTGCTGATGTCATACCCATGTGACCAGAAGGGGGGGGGCTCAGCCAACATAGCTGATACCAGGAAGCAACATTATTTTTCTGATGGCTGAGGCCCTGCCCCTTCTGGTCACATGGGTATGACATCAGCACAGGTCCTTCTAGCCACTTAGTAAAATAAATAATAATAATATAATTAGCATAAATAACAGATAGGGGTAGGATGGACAGGCAGGGGGGGCGGGAATTGCTATCAAACCCCACCCCAGCTATCACCTAATCAGCAGCTGCTGCCATTCAAAAAGCTGCTCATTTTATTAACTTTACTTGCTTGTGTTTTAAAACCTATACATCTTAACTGACCACTACAGGTGTGTATAGAATCAGCATGATAATGCCAGTATAGCACTGGCTTTAGGTTATATAGGAAAATCTTGGCAGATTGGGCAACCATATGATGTGTATCGGGGCCTACTGACGTTCCCAATCATGTTTGGGGAGGGTGGAGAAGGATCAGGTAGGTTAAATGTCAGTGCCTGATCTGAAAGATTAGCTGCTTCTAGATGTATCTGACGATGATCAATTTACTCCACTCTCCCTATTGGAAACATATGCACCACCACTTATTTCTGTTAAGAACTAAAGGATGGGACCTATTAAAGTACAGTATGCCTGACCCGTATTACTTTCCCCGACATCTGCTGCTGGAGGAGATTCACAACTATTATTTCCAAAGGTGGTCACGATAGCTGTCTCCAGAACGCTCCTTACAACCATCAGCTATTCCTCCTGACCCCGTCATACGCAAGCATGCTCTGATAAGGGAAGAAATAAGTCAGTTTCATTTTCCATTGATACTTAAAGGGAACCTGTCACCAGATTTGGCGACTATAAGCTGTGGCCACCACCAGTGAGCTTTTATATACAGCATTCAAGAACGCTGTATATAAGAGCACAGGCTGCTCTGTATAATGTAAAAATCACTTTTATAATACTCACCTGCAGGGCGGTCTGGACTGATAGGCGTTGCTGCGCTCCGGTCTGACGCCTTCTCTCTGCGGCGCTCGCTGTCCTCCTTTACCGAGTATGGGTGACGTATCCTATGTCATCCACACAAACTGGCATTGCGGTCCTGCGCAGGCGCACTTTGATCTGGCCTGCTCAGGACAGGTCAAAGTACTGTAATGTGTAGGTGCAAGGAAAGGTTAAAGACCGCCTGTGCATGTGCACTACAATAATTTGTAATAATCTGAGATTCTGGACCGTGAAGTAGGCGGATTTTACCGCTGAAACGCGTAGTCCTATCTGCGCTACTTTCCTGCGATAATGCTGTTCTGAATTGCTTGGACAACTGTATTTTAATGGATCTATGAATAAAAAGAAAGAAAAACTTTTTAACAGCATCCTGGATTGCTCACGTTATTGCTGGACTCTGCTCTGTCGTTGTTCACATTTGTATGGATGGACTCCTACATCCTGATCCGGGCACAACGGAGTTAACCAGGTCAGCTGAGGTTCCAGGTGATTTACAGGAGTGAGCTGGTCTACATTGTTGGACATATATATATACCGTGTTTCCCCAAAAGTAAGACAGTGTATTACATTCTTTTTACCCCCAAAAGTCACACTATGTCTTACTTTCGGGGTATGTCTTATATTGGAAAAAAATCCCACAGCAATCGCAGCAAGTCTCCATGCAATGTACCGTATGGGGACTTGCCGTGATTGCTGCACATGAGGGCACTGAGGCTGCGTGTTTTTGTATGTTGTCCGTGGTCCTGATGGACCACGGACAACATTACTGCAACATTTCTCGGTGGCCGAGCGTTCGGCTGAGCGCCTGACCGCCGGCATGTGACAGCTCTCAGCTGAGCGCTCGGCCGCCGGCGTGTCAGGGCAATCGGCTGAGCGTCCGACCGCCGGCATGTGACAGCTCTCAGCTGAGCGCTCGGCCGCCGGCATGTCAGGGCACTCAGCTGAGCGCTCAGCTGCCGGCGTGTCAGGGCAATCGGCTGGGCGCCCGACCGCCGGCATGTGACGGCTCTCAGCTGGGCGCTCTGCCGCCGGCATGTCAGGGCACTCAGCTGAGCGCTCGGCCGCCGGTGTGTCAGGGTGCTCAGCTGGGCGCTCGGCCGGTACTGTAATGAAGAACTGGGCGCTCGGCCGCCGGCATGTCAGGGCGCTCAGCTGGGCGCTCGGCCGCCGGCATGTCAGGGCGCTCAACTGAGCGCTCGGCTACCGGCATGTCAGGGCGCTCAGCTGGTACTGTAAAGAAGTAATAAATAAATAAATAAATAACGCTTTCCGTTTACTATGTCTTACTTTCGGGGTACGTCTTACATTAGCCGACCCCCCCAAAACCCCCACTACGTCTTACTATCGGGGGTGTCTTACTATCGGGGAAACATGGTGTGTATACATATATATATATATATATATATATAATACACAGTGCCTACAAGTAGTATTCAACCCCCTGCAGATTTAGCAGGTTTACACATTCGGAATTAACTTGGCATTGTGACATTTGGACTGTAGATCAGCCTGGAAGTGTGAAATGCAGCAAAAAAGAATGTTATTTCTTTTTTTTTTTTTTTTTTTTTTTTTTTTTAAATTGAGAAAAGTTTATTCAGAGGGTCATTTATTATTCAACCCTTTAAACCACAAGAATTCTGTTTGGTTCCCCTAAAGTATTAAGAAGTATTTCAGGCACAAAGAACAATGAGCTTCACATGTTTGGATTAATTATCTCTTTTTCCAGCCTTTTCTGACTAATTAAGACCCTCCCCAAACTTGTGAACAGCACTCATACTTGGTCAACATGGGAAAGACAAAGGAGCATTCCAAGGCCATCAGAGTCAAGATCGTGGAGGGTCACAAGGCTGGCAAGGGGTACAAAACCCTTTCCAAGGAGTTGGGCCTACCTGTCTCCACTGTTGGGAGCATCATCCGGAAGTGGAAGGCTTATGGAACTACTGTTAGCCTTCCACAGCCTGGACAGCCTTTGAAAGTTTCCTCCCGTGCCGAGGCCAGGCTTGTCCGAAGAGTCAAGGCTAACCCAAGGACAACAAGGAAGGAGCTCCGGGAAGAGCTCATGGCAGTGGGGACATTGGTTTCAGTCAATACCATAAGTAACGTACTCCACCGCAATGGTCTCCGTTCCAGACGACCCCGTAAGGTACCTTTACTTTCAAAGCGTCATGTCAAGGCTCGTCTACAGTTTGCTCATGATCACTTGGAGGACTCTGAGACAGACTGGTTCAAGGTTCTCTGGTCTGATGAGACCAAGATCGAGATCTTTGGTGCCAACCACACACGTGACGTTTAGAGACTGGATGGCACTGCATACGACCCCAAGAATACCATCCCTACAGTCAAGCATGGTGGTGGCAGCATCATGCTGTGGGGCTGTTTCTCAGCCAAGGGGCCTGGCCATCTGGTCCGCATCCATGGGAAGATGGATAGCACGGCCTACCTGGAGATTTTGGCCAAGAACCTCCGCTCCTCCATCAAGGATCTTAAGATGGGTTGTCATTTCATCTTCCAACAAGACAACGACCCAAAGCACACAGCCAAGAAAACCAAGGCCTGGTTCAAGAGGGAAAAAATCAAGGTGTTGCAGTGGCCTAGTCAGTCTCCTGACCTTAACCCAATTGAAAACTTGTGGAAGGAGCTCAAGATTAAAGTCCACATGAGACACCCAAAGAACCTAGATAACTTGGAGAAGATCTGCATGGAGGAGTGGGCCAAGATAACTCCAGAGACCTGCGCCGGCCTGATCAGGTCTTATAAAAGACGATTATTAGCTGTAATTGCAAACAAGGGTTATTCCACAAAATATTAAATCTAGGGGTTGAATAATAATTGACCCACACTTTTATGTTGAAAATGTATTAAAATTTAACTGAGCAACATAACTTATTGGTTTGTAAGATTTATGCATCTGTTAATAAATCCTGCTCTTGTTTGAAGTTTGCAGGCTCTAACTTATTTGCATCTTATCAAACCTGCTAAATCTGCAGGGGGTTGAAGACTACTTGTAGGCACTGTATATATATATATATATATATATATATATATATATATATATATATAGTATGTATTACATAAATATTAGATTCAGAAAACCCCTGTAACTCAACTGGAGTTTGTTTTAAAGAGCAAAAATACCCATGCTTTACTCACCCTCCCCGGGTCCAGCACTGAGTCATCACCGCTACCCTTTGTGTCTATTATTGTCTGCTGCACTGACATCAAGTCAACAGCACTGCCGACAAAAACTGCGCTCAGTGGTGGATAGTCAGCGCTGCACAAGGGAAAGGAGAAAAACACTTTTTTTTGTTTTTTTATTTTATAACCAATGGGACACGGTGGTGGTGGTGGTGGTGGTGGGGTCTGAAACCAGAAAATCACTTTTAAGGATCGAGCATGTTAATTTCCAATAGGATCCATTATTTTTTCCTTTGACTTCCATACATTGGGTGGGACCTGTTGACCATGTAATCTGATGTTTTGGTGAATATTCCTTCATTATGTATTGGCTTGAGTAGGATGCCGCACAATGAAACTTTTTGGAAGATCGTTCCCATCTGTACTTTTCACTTACCGCATTTTTCCGTCATTCAACACTAAATTGTTTCAAAAGAATCACTTTTTACAGCTTCTTCTTCTTATTCTTCGTTGCTTTGAGGGACGAGTCGCCCGGATTAATAACGCTCAGAACTTTTGATATTTCCCTGATGGTCTGTATAGATGGCGGAATGCAGCATATACATTTATAGAGGAAATGACCCGAGCCGTTTCCTCTGCAGGAAATGATACAGAACGGTCCGACTCGTAATTGAAAACTCTCTGGATGTCAGAATTCAATAAATTAAGCAATGCCTTTATTTCCTGTCTGCAGCCATTACTGGATACTCATAAGAAGCAGTGACTCCGGAGGAGAGGAGCCGGGGCCTGGTCTCTCTGCTCCGCTATAATGTGCAATGGAGAATGATCGCAGACTTTGCAGCTTTCCTTCAGGGAGACCAGCGCTAATCATCTTAGCCGCCCGTCCTTGGGATGAAATGATATGATAATTTCTTTTTCCCATCTCTCGAGGAGGGTAAAATTAGGATTCACTTTTGTTCCCCTCCTATAGAGATGTCATTATCCTCCTAGAAGAGGTTCACACTGAGACTTGCCTCTTGGTCATCGAAAATGCTTAATTGAAAACCCATGCGGTGCTCCGCGGACCCTCCGCTGAATGCGCCGGCTAATAGAGCTCCCGTGCGAGCGTCCCTGACGTCCGTGCGAAGAAGAAGCCAGAAGTTTCCATCTGTGATACATAACAATTGGGGAGATGCCTTGATATAACACTCGCGGCGTGCCAATAAAAATTGCACTTGTTTCGAGGTCTTTAACACTAGAAGTCCCAGGAATTTCGAGCTCCATAGGGTTTCAATGGTAGAAATGTTAAATGACCCCTCTCTGGGACTTCTAGTGTTAAACATTGGCGCACGTTCCGGAGCAGGGCTACAATTCAGAATGGAGTTGTCCTGGCATAAAAAAGTTCTGAAAAAAGCTTAAAATTAAGGCTGTGTGCACACGATGCGTTTTTTACCGCGGAAACGCTGCGTTTTGAACCGCAGCGTTTCAGTGGCAAATTGCATGCGTTCAGCTTTCCCAGCAAAGTGTATGGGAAAGCTGAAAAATCATTGCACATGCTGCGTTTCTTTCCGCAGCGTTTTGGATGCCAAAAATCGGTGCGGAAAGAAAAGCAGCATGTCACTTCTTTTGTGCGTTGTGGCTGCGTTCTCTCCCCCATTGAAATCAATGATGTGGGGTCAGAACGCAGCCACAACGCATGGACCTGCTTTTTTGTTGCGGTCCGCGGCCTTTGTCGGCACGCCAGAACGCAGGCATTTACCTGGAAGTGAGGTCAAGAGGCTTCCTGTTGACCTCACTTCCTGGCAAAGCCCCCGGTGTCGCCAAAGTGCCCGCCCCGACCCCCGACCCCCCTCCCGAAAATCCAACATGGCCGCGCGCACAGTAGCGCACCGGCCGCCCTGCTCCTATGATTTCTGTCGCATGTGCAATAACACATGCGACAGAAAACTGTTCCCTAGGCCCTGCCCGGTCACCCCCTATTTCCCCCGGTGTCATACATACCTGTCCGGTCGCAGCGCTGATCCCCCGCGGCCCCCTCCTCCTCCTTCAGTGCACGCTGGCCGGTCACATGAGCAGAGCAGCTGACAGCCAGCACAGTGTTCAGAGAGCTGTGCTGGCTGCTCGCACTCTGCAGCTGTGACCCGGGGAGAGTGGGTGCAGATTTTTGCACCCACTCTCCTCAAATGGAGGGTCTGCCCTCCTAGAAAATGGGGGATACGTTTCCTGAACGTGCCCCCATATTCTAGAAGGTCCAGAGGCGACGTGGGACATCCATATGGATTTCTGCGGACCCATTTTTTTTTATTAAATTGGAGAACAAGGGAATGATTTGGGGAGTGTTTTTTCTAATAAAACATTTTTTGTTGTCTTTTTTTGCTTTTGTTTACTGTCAATTAGTTATGTCGGGTGTCTGATAGACGCCGTGACATCACTAATTGCTGGGCTTGATGCCAGGTGACATTACACATCTGGTATCAACCCCATTTATTACCCCGTTAGCCAACGCACCAGGGCGCGGGATGAGTTGGGGCGAAGCGCCAGGATTGGCGCATCTAATGGATGCGCCACTTCTGGGGCGGCTGAGGCCTGCTATTTTTAGGCTGGGAAGAGTCCAATAACCATGGCTCTTCCCACCCTGAGAATACCAGACCCCAGCTGTCAGCTTCACCTTGGCTGGTAATCTAATTTGGGGGGACCCCACGTTATTTTTTTTTTTATTCTTTATTTATAAATAAAAAAAAAAACATGGGGAGCCCTCCAAATTGATCACCAGCCAAGATGAAGCTGCCAGCTGTGGTTTGCAGGCTACAGCTGTCTGCTTTACCCTGACTGGCTATCAAAAATAGGGGGGACCCCACGCCATTTTTTTCATTTTTTTTTTTTTTTTTTTTATTGGATAAATACTAAGCTAGGCACCCTTTAGTGCCACATGAAAGGTACTAAAGGTGCCAGCTTAGAATATGCAGGCGGGGGTAGGACGTTCTATATATTTGACATCCCTTCATCCATTGACGCTTTTTAGGCTGTGTGTCCACAATCAGGGTTTGCAGCGTTATGGGCGCTGAGTGTTTTCCCTGCGTCCATAACGCTGCGTTGTGCAGTAGAAGCACAGTGGAAGGATTTTTGGAGATCCCATGCCCACTGTGCTTCTTTTCTCCGCAGCATAAACTGACCGGTGGCGTGGCTTCCCGAGCCTCAGCATGTCAATTTATGCTGCGGAGACGAGTGTTCTCTGCAGGTAGTATAGAGCTCCACAGCAGCCTGAACCCAAATCGTGGGCATGGGCAGCTGCAGGAAGGCTGGCACTGTGTACTAGACGCCGTGTCGCTGGATCATGGCCACATAGCCTTAGGCCCCTTTCACACGTCAGTGATTCTGGGACGTTTGTGCTTTTTTTTAAACGTACCAGAATCACTGACATACGCAGACCCATTGTAATGAATGGGTATGCTCACACGTCAGTGATTTTTCACTGCACGTGTCTCCATGCGGCGTACCCGCGTGTGCGTGATTGCCGCACGGAGACATGTCCATTTTTTTCTGGCATCACTGATGTCCCACGGACCACGCAGTGGTGTGATCCGTGAAACACGTGCCAGAAAAAAACGTGCTTTTAAAATAAAAAACATTTTAACTCACCCGGCTCCAGCGATGTCCTCTGCAGCCCGTCCTCCCTGTTCCTTCTGTGCCGGCTCATTATTGTCGCGCATATTCATGATGCACGACACAGCCGACCCGGAAGCAGCTGTTGCGGGGGTCAGCGCCGGCCGGATGCTGCACCGCGGGAGCGATCAGCACCATGGAGAGCGGGTGCAGGTGAGTTAATCTCTAAGTGCAATCACGGGCCACGGAGAACGGAGCCCGGATTGCACTTAGACAACCCACGTGTGCCGTGATTCACGGCACACGGAGGGACATGTGCGTGTTTTACACGCCAGTGAAAAACGTCAGTGTTTTTCACTGACATGTGAAGCGGGCCTAAAAGTGAGAATATTGTTGCTACAGCAACATTTTGGGTGAAGTAGCTGTGGATTCAAAATGCTTAATATACTCCTGAATAAAATCCTTGATGGGTGCAGATTCCAAAATGGGGTCACTTGTGGGGGTTTTCTGACGTATAGGTACCTAAGGGGCTTGGTGCGCGAAGTTTATTTCAACTTTTCCAAAATTCAAATGGTGCTCCTTCCATTCCAAGCCCTCCCATTTATCCAAACAGAATGTGGAGAAGGAAATGACATCACAGGTTTTTTTTCCAAAGGTCTGTGTTCAACCAACTTTATTATCACTGACAAGTCTTAAAAAACGCACCTAAAAAAACGCATGAAAAACGCATGAAAAACGCATGAAAAACGCATGCGTTTTCAATGCGTTGTTTCTCAAAAAGCATTGTTTACAATTCTCCCCTCTGCCAGAGGGTGCGTTTTTTTCCGCGCGGAAAAAAAAGCAACGTGTGCACATACCCTAAAACAAAAATGAAGCATCTTCTCGTTACTGATCCCCCTTTTTTACATTCTGACACTTTCCGGATCCGATCCGATCTCTTAACTTCCTTGCATCTAATCGTGAGCATTCTATCCATGTGACCCCATTAACCCCTTCAGCCCCCAGCCTGTTTTCACCTTAAAGACCCGGCCATTTTTTGCAATTTTGACCAGTGTCACTTTGACAGGTTATAACTCTGGAACACTTCAACGGATCCTGGCGATTCTGAGATTGTTTTTTCGTGACATATTGTACTTCATGTCAGTGGTAAATTTAGGCCGATATGTTTTGCGTTTATTTGTGAAAATTTCGGAAATTTGGCGAAAATTTTGAAAATTTAGCAATTTTCAAAATTTGAAATTTTATGCCCATAAATCTGAGAGATATGTCACACAAAATAGTTACTAAATAACATTTCCCACATGTCTACTTTACACCAGCGCAATTTTTGAAAAAAAAAAAATTCCGTTAGGAAGTTAGAAGGGTTCAAAGTTCATCACCAATTTCTCATTTTTCCAACAAAATTTACAAAAAAAAAATTTTTAGGTACCACATCACATTTGGAGTGATTTGAGAAACCTAGGCGACAGAAAATACCCAAAAGTGACCCAATTCTAAAATCTGCACCCCTCACTCTGCTCAAAACCACATCCAAGAAGTTTATTAACCCTTTAGGAGCTTCACAGCAACCAAAGCAATGTAGACGAAAAAATGAAAATTTTACTTTTTTAACACAAAAATGTTACTTTAGCCATAAAAATTAGTATTTTCACAAGGGTATCAGGAAAAATGCATCATAAAATGTATCGTGCATTTTCTCCTGAGTACGCAGATACCCTATATGTGGTGGTAATCAAATGTTTGGGCACACAGCAGGACTCGGAAGGCAAGGAGCGCCATTTGAATTTTTGAGTGCAAAATTAGCTGCTTTCATTAGCGGACACCATGTCGGGTTTGAAGACTCCCTGAGGTACCTAAACAATGGAGCTCCCCCACAAATGACCCCATTTTGGAAACTAGAGCCCTCAAATATTTTTTCTAGATGTTTGATGTGCACTTTGAACCCCTGGGGGCTTCACAGAAGTTTATAACGTTGAGCCGTGAAAAGAAAAACATTTTTTTTTACCACAAAACTGTTGCTTCAACCAGGTAGCTTTTTTTATCACAAGGGTATCAGGAAAAAATGCACCATAAAATGTATTGTGCATTTTCTCCTAAGTACGCAGATACCCCATATGTGGTGGTAATCAAATGTTTGGGCACACAGCAGGACTCGGAAGGCAAGGAGCGCCATTTGAATTTTTGAGTGCAAAATTAGCTGCACTCATTAGCGGACGCCATGTCGGGTTTGAAGACTCCCCGAGGTACCTAAACAATGGAGCTCCCCCATAAGTGACCCCATTTTGGAAACTAGAGCCCTCAAATATTTTTTCTAGATGTTTGATGTGCACTTTGAACCCCTGGGGGCTTCACAGAAGTTTATAACGTTGAGCCGTGAAAAGAAAAAAACATTTTTTTACCACAAAACTGTTGCTTCAACCAGGTAGCTTTTTTTATCACAAGGGTATCAGGAAAAAATGCACCATAAAATGTATTGTGCATTTTCTCCTGAGTACGCAGATACCCCATATGTGGTGGAAATCAAATGTTTGGGCGCACGGCAGGACTCGGAAGGCAAGGAGCGCCATTTCACAGCAAAATTGGTTGGAATTATTAGCGGACGCCATGTTGCGTTTGGAGACCCCCCTGAAGTGCCTAAACAATGGAGCTCCCCCACAATTGACCCCATTTTGGAAATTAGACCCCTCATGGAATTTATCTAGCTGTTTAGTGAGCACTTTGAACCCCTGGAGGCTTCACAAACGTTTGTAATGTTCAGCCGTGAAAATATTTTATTCTTTTTTTTACCACAAAATTGTTTTTTCAAACAGGTAGCTTTTTTTTCCACAAGGGTATCAGGAAAAAATGCACCATAAAATGTATTGTGCAATTTCTCCTGAGTACGACGATACCTCATATGTGGTGGAAATCAATTGTTTGGGCATACGGCGGGGCTCAGAAGAGAAGGAGCGCCATTTCACAGTAAAATTGATTGGAATTATTAGCAGACGCCATGTTTCATTTGGAGACCCCCTGAGGTGCCTAAACAATGGAGCTCCCCCACATGTGATCCCATTTTGGAAACTAGACCCCCCCATACAAAAAAAATTAGTTTGGCGAAATAAAAAATACAGACATCAGTAAAAAAAAAAAAAAATGAGCGCCTGCCACTAAGACCAGGGCCAAACGTGAGAGCAATGCACGAGTCTCGCATCGCATCATCCACTGCAGTCTGGAAGCGAGCAACTGCGCTGGATAATGCGATGCGAGAGGGCGGGGCGGCAGATGAGAAAGGGCGCAGCGGATGGAAGATGGGAAAGGGCGCAGCGGGTGGAGGAGCAGCAGAGGATGGGAAAGGGCGCAGCGGATGGATGATGGGAAATGGCGCAGCGGATGGATGGGAAATGGCGCAGCGGATGGAGGAGCGGCAGAGGATGGGGGGGGGAGGTGAGATGGGGATACCTACCTTACAGGATGGATCTAGGCAGCAGGATCACAGAAGACAGGAGAGGCAGCAGATGAAGGAGGCAACAGATCGAGGAGGGTGAGAGGGGGCAGTAGATGGAAAATGGGAGAGAGCAGGCAGCAGATCGGGGAGGGGGGCAGAGTCTGATGGGAGAGAGAAATGGCACATGGAGGAGAGGGGGCCCCGGGGGGAGGGTGGCTTGCAGCACATGTAGGGGGAGGGTGGCTTGCAGCACATGTGGGGGGAGGGTGGCTTGCAGCACATGTGGGGGGAGGGTGGCTTGCAGCACATGTGCTGCAAGCCAGCCACCCTCCCCCCACATGTGCTGCAAGCCAGCCACCCTCCCCCCACATGTGCTGCAAGCCAGCCACCCTCCCCCCACATGTGCTGCAAGCCACCCTCCCCCCACGTGGGGGGAGCGTGGCTTGCAGCACATGGAGGGATAGGAGGTGTGGCGATGGAGAAGGGGCAGCCGATGAAGGAGGCGGCGGCCGCCGCTGATCGGGAACAGTGGGGGCCGATTCGGGGGCAGCAGCGGCTGAAAAAGGTGGGTGCGACGGCGGCGGGGACAGTGGCGAGCGTGGCGGCGGGGACCGCGGTGGAACGGGAGCGTGGCGGCGGGGACAGTGGCGAGCATGGCGGCGGGGACAGCGGTGGATCGGGAGCAGCGGCGGGGACAGCGGTGGAGCGGGAGCATGGCGCCGGGGACAGCGGTGGATCGGGAGCGGCGGCGGGGACAGCAGTGGAGCGGGAGCATGGCGATGGGGACAGGGGTGGATCGGGAGCGGCGGCGGGGACAGGGGTGGATCGGGAGCGTGGCGCCGGGGACAGCGGTGGATCAGGAGCGTGGCGCCGGGGACAGTGGCGAGCGTGGCGGCGGGGACAGCGGTGGATCGGGAGCAGCGGCGGGGCGATCGGAGACAGCGGCGGGGACAGAGGTGGATCGGGAGCAGCGGCGGGGCGATCGGGGACAGGGGCGGGCGGCGGGGACAGCAACTTACCGCTCTCCTCTGCTTCCAGGGACGGTCACAGGCCGCAGATCCACATTGATTGGAGAGAGAGCGGTCACAAGACCGGTCTCTCCAATCAGAGCTGGGGGCGGGTGAAGCATCGATCACCCAGCTCCAGCCAATGGCCAGTGCTACAGCCGCACTGATCAGGGCTGGATTTCAATGTTCCAGCCATTTTCAATGGCTGGAACATTACAGTGACTGTAATTGGCTGAGTGGTGTTCGTCAGCCAATCACAGCCTCTGTAGGTTCGGGGAGGAGGCACCACCCCTCCTGAGGTCAGGCAGAGGTCCCCTCCTTCCCGAATCTACCGTTTAATTAAACAAATTTCACTCCCCGGGGCTCCGGAACCGCGATTTTGATATGACGTACTGGGTACGTCATGGGTCGTTTAGCACCATGTCACCATGACGTACCCAGTACGTCAAAGGTCGTTAAGGGGTTAAAGGGAACCTGTCAGAACCATGAGCATTTCTGGGTGCATATTGCTAATTCCTGCCTAACTGTCCCAGCCTATAGTGGCATAGATAAAGAGATCTTTAGGAAAAGTATTTCTAAAGATCCTTTATGGTATACTAATGAGGCCAGGGACTAGTCACAAGGGGATTGGTTCCCTTGACTAGTAGGCCCTCTTAGCGTGTAAGCATGCCCCTAGGGGTGTACTAACATTCTTATGAATGCGCAGCATGAGAGGATGGTCATGCTCACCTCTCTGCTGCCATCGTGTCCAATTCCTGGATTTAGGCTCAGTGCGCGTGATCCCGGACTTTCAGTCATGCGCACTACGAAGCCGGGTGTACGCATCCAGGCTTCAAACCCATGTAGTGCGGATGACTGAAAGTTCGGGATCATGCGCACTGAGCCAAAATCCAGGTGTTGGACACGATGGCAGCAGAGAGGTGAGTGAGATCATCCTGTGACGCTGCACGTTCATTAGCATGTTAGCACACCCACAGGAGCGTGCTTACATGCTAAGCGGGCCATCTAGCCAAGGGAACTAATGCTCTTGCGACTAGTCCCTAGCCTCAAAGAGCATATCATATGGGATCTTTAGAAATACTTTTTCTAAAGATCTCTTTATCTATTCTACTATAGACTGGGACGGTTAGGCAGGGAATAGCAATATGCACCCAGAAATGCTCATGGTTCTGGGTGTATAATGCACCTGACAGGTTCCCTTTAATGGGGTCACATGGCTAGAATGTTGACGATTAGATGCATGGACATTAAGAGACCAGAGCGCATCCGGATATTGTCAGAACGTGAAAAAGGGGGATCAGTAACGAGAAGATGCTTCATTTTTGTTTTAATACGTTTTTAAGCTGTGATGTGGGCGTGCTAACATGTTAAGGGGGCCTACTAGCTAAGGGAATGAATGCTCTTGCGACTAGTCCCTGGCCTCATTAGCATATCATATGGGATTCTTAGAAATCATTTTTCTAAAGATCCCTTTATCTGTGCTACTAGATGCTGGGACATTTAGGCAGGAATTAGCAATATACACCCAGAACTGCTCATGGTTCTGGGTGCATATCACACCTGACAGGTTCCCTATAAGCCAACCACTGGCTGGAGGTTCATTAAAATCGGCGTTGTATGCACCACCAAATGAATTAGAACTAGAGTGCGCCTCCAATGGAGATGTCACTAAAGTCAGGGGATGGAGGACAATTCTGGCAAAAGTCATACCACCAAACTAATCTAACTTTTCATCATTGAGAAAGGAGAAGCCATGCCTTGTATCGCCTCTGCTCTACCCATTGTGGCAAATCTACCCCAGAACTGGCGTGAAAATGCCAAAAATCATACAATTTTTGCACAACTTCAAAGTTGCACAAAACTCTGCAACATATCATGCTGTTTTATTTCAGAAAACTGGTAAAAAAAAAAAAGCCTTAAAGCACCACTCCAGCTTTTCTTTTTTATTTCCAAACTACAGTGGTGCTTTATATCTCAGTTCCCTGTTCCTACTGTTATGCTCCCCTCTGGCATCTTCATCTGTTATCGGTGCCTCTCCGGTCAGTTTGTGACCGGCCTGCAGCGCCAGTGTTTTTTGTCACAATTCAATACTAGTCTTTGAGAGTCTTCTTCTGGCTCTCATAGACTTGAGAGGTTGTGATTTAAAACGTATCAATCTCCAGGATTTCCCTATATAACCTAAAACTAGTGCTATACTGGCACTATTATGCTGATTCTATACATACCTTTAGTTCTCAGCTAGGATGTATAGGTTTTGAAACACAAGCAAGTAAAGTTTATAAAATGAGCAGCTTTTTGAATGACAGCAGCTGGTGATCAGCTGATAGCTGGGGTGGGTATTCATAGTGATTCCCGCCCCCCTGCCTGTCTGTCCTCCCCCTGTTATTTATGCTAATTCTATTACAGAATTGTTTTACTAAGTGGCTAGAAGGACCTGTTCTGATGACATACCCATGTGACCAGAAGGGGCGGGGCCTGAGCCAACATAGCTGATACCAGGAAGCAACATTATTTTTCTGTTAGCTGATGCCCCGCCCCTTCTTTTCACATGGGTATGACATCAGCACAGGTCCTTCTAGTCACTTAGTAAAATGATTCTATAATAGAATTAGTATAAATAATAGGGGGAGGAACAACAGACAGAGGGGCGGGAATCACTATGAATTCTCACCCCAGCTATCAGCTGATCGGCAGCTGCTGCCATTCAAAAAGCTGCTCATTTTACAAACTTTACTTGCTTGTGTTTAAAAACCTATACATCCGAGCTGACAACAAAAGGCATGTATAGAATCAGCCTGATAGCGCCAGTATAGCACTGGCTTTAGGTTATATAGGAATATCCTGGTGATTGATGCGCTTTAACTTCTGGCCAGTCAAAAGTTGCAGTCACAAGACTGTGCCTTGGGACCAGAGAGATGCCAATAAAAGGTGAAGATGCTAGAGGGAGTATATAAGACTGGGGACAGGGGACTTAGATTTAAAGCGCCACTCCAATGGGGCAAAAACAAACAAACACTGGAGTGGTGTTTATATCTAAGTCCCCTGTCCCTAGTGTTATACCCTCTGGCATCTTCATCTGTTATCGACGCTGCTCAGGTTAGTCTTCTCCAGTTTCTGATTTGCTGGCTGCTATAGTGTTTTATGTCTCAACTCAATACAAGTCTATGAGAGTACCGTTCTGGCACTTATAGACTTTAAATTGGGAGGTTGTGACTTAGCTTCTGATTTCTGGCCAGTCAGAAGAAGGAGCCTCTGGACTGGAGCAACACTGAAAAAAGATGCGTAAGAGTGTATGTAAGACTGGGGGCAGAGAACTTAGATTTAAAGCGCCACTCCAGCGGTGAAAAAGCAAAATAAAAACTGCTGGAGTGGTGCTTGAAATTTCTACACTAAAGCACTTGCGTGTCTGGCTGTGCACAGAACTGTCATGCAGAGCAGTGCTGCGCAGCTTAGCTAGAAGGGGATCAGTGGGAGTCTAGAGTTCAGATGCCCATTGATCACAAAGTGATTGCGTATCCCAAAAAAAAATATCACTTTTTAAGCTGGAATACCCCTTTAAACTTTCCTTTGGCTCAGTGGTTAGCACTGCCGCTTTGATGCGCTGGGATCTAGGGTTTGAATTCCACCAGGGACAACATCTGCAAGGAGTTTGTGTCTTCTCCCCATGTTTGTGATGGTTCTTTGATCCTCCAAAAAACACTGATAAGGCATGTTTATGGTGCGTTAAGTTCTCATCTACGTAGGACAACATCCTTCCGTCCCTTTCGTCCTTTCCGTCCCTTTCGTCCTTTCCGTCCCTTTCGTCCTTTCCGTCCCTTTCGCCCTCTCCGTCCCTTTCGCCCTCTCCGTCCCTTTCGCCCTCTCCGTCCCTTTCGCTCTCTCCGTCCCTTTCGCTCTCTCCGTCCCTTTCGCCCTCTCCGTCCCTTTCGCCCTCTCCGTCCCTTTCGCCCTCTCCGTCCCTTTCGCCCTCTCCGTCCCTTTCGCCCTCTCCGTCCCTTTCGCCCTCTCCGTCCCTTTCGCCCTCTCCGTCCCTTTCGCCCTCTCCGTCCCTTTCGCCCTCTCCGTCCCTTTCGCCCTCTCCGTCCCTTTCGCCCTCTCCGTCCCTTTCGCCCGCTCCGTCCCTTTCGCCCGCTCCGTCCCTTTCGCCCGCTCCGTCCCTTTCGCCCGCTCCGTCCCTTTCGCCCGCTCCGTCCCTTTCGCCCTCTCCGTCCCTTTCGCCCTCTCCGTCCCTTTCGCCCTCTCCGTCCCTTTCGCCCTCTCCGTCCCTTTCGCCCTCTCCGTCCCTTTCGCCCTCTCCGTCCCTTTCGCCCTCTCCGTCCCTTTCGCCCTCTCCGTCCCTTTCGCCCTCTCCGTCCCTTTCGCCCTCTCCGTCCCTTTCGCCCTCTCCGTCCCTTTCGCCCTCTCCGTCCCTTTCGCCCTCTCCGTCCCTTTCGCCCTCTCCGTCCCTTTCGCCCTCTCCGTCCCTTTCGCCCTCTCCGTCCCTTTCGCCCTCTCCGTCCCTTTCGCCCTCTCCGTCCCTTTCGCCCTCTCCGTCCCTTTCGCCCTCTCCGTCCCTTTCGCCCTCTCCGTCCCTTTCGCCCTCTCCGTCCCTTTCGCCCTCTCCGTCCCTTTCGCCCTCTCCGTCCCTTTCGCCCTCTCCGTCCCTTTCGCCCTCTCTGTCCCTTTCGCCCTCTCTGTCCCTTTCGCCCTCTCTGTCCCTTTCGCCCTCTCCGTCCCTTTCGCCCTCTCCGTCCCTTTCGCCCTCTCCGTCCCTTTCGCCCTCTCCGTCCCTTTCGCCCTCTCCGTCCCTTTCGCCCTCTCCGTCCCTTTCGCCCTCTCCGTCCCTTTCGCCCTCTCTGTCCCTTTCGCCCTCTCTGTCCCTTTCGCCCTCTCTGTCCCTTTCGCCCTCTCTGTCCCTTTCGCCCTCTCCGTCCCTTTCGCCCTCTGTCCTCTTTCTTCTCCTGCCGTCATTTGGACATTGCAGATTTCTCATCTTTCTGCTTTTTGACGTTTCTAATCATTATAAAATATTTTTCCAAGGCGATTCCAATCATTTTTTCCCCTTTTTTTATTATTAGATTTTGTGTGCATCTCATCAGCCGCAAAGCGGCCGGCGATGATTGGTCGGAGTACAAAAAAAAAGCCAGCTTAGGGCACCGTCTCACTAATTCCACCATTAACAAATATTTTCTGTATCCCATAAACTTCAGTGGAAGTGGGAAGAGCGAGCGGCACATTTGCTTTCAAAGCATTAGCAGAGAAAATGGCTGGTAATTCGATGAACTCAAGAAACATTTCTATTAGGATAAATAAAATGTAGCAGATGTCAGATGGCGCGGCGCTCCGGATCTGCCCATCTAAGTGCCTGCTTGACGGAGGTACAGTACATTACATCAAATTACATGGCGCTTGCATGCAAATAACTGCTAAGTATTTGCCTCTTTATTCTCCATATTTCCTCTTTATTTTATTTTAACTTGTGTCCTTGGAGTAAAATACATTCCTTAAGTCTTCTCCCCCCTACACACCCAATCTCCTTTATGGCTCCTCTTTTACAGCGTTGCCATAAAGCCATCACTTCACCAATATGAAGAGTGTAAGCACCCTAATTAACTGCAGCGAGGCAAACTGCAAACCGCATGGGTTCCCCGCCTCAGCTTAGAGCCCAAGGGATCAGAAGGAGCAAAGTGTAAGGAATTAGTCATTTATGCCCCTCTGTTGGGCTTATGTTAACCCTTCAAAGTGGCTTTCTTGATAGACGTGGCAGTCATATTGCATTTGCGGATCCATTGACTGATTGTATGTTATTAATTTTGCTAAAATCCCCAATTCATAGCTGCACTCACTATTCTGCTGGTGCAGTCACTGTGTACATACATTACATTACTTATCCTGTATTATACTCCAGAGCTGCACTCACTTTTCTGCTGGTGCAGTCACTGTGTACATACATTACATTACTTATCCTGTACTGATCCTGAGTTACATCCTGTATTATACTTCAGTGCTGCACTCACTATTCTGCTGGTGCAGTCACTGTGTACATACATTACATTACTTATCCTGTACTGATCCTGAGTTACATCCTGTATTATACTCCAGAGCTGCACTCACTATTCTGCTGGTGCAGTCACTGTGTACATACATTACATTACTTATCCTGTACTGATCCTGAGTTACATCCTGTATTATACTCCAGAGCTGCACTCACTATTCTACTGGTGCAGTCACTGTGTACATACATTACATTACTATCCTGTATTGTACTCCAGAGCTGCACTCACTATTCTGCTGGTGCAGTCACTGTGTACATGTATTACATTACTTATCTTGTACTGATTCTGAGTTGCATCCTGTATTATACTCCAGAGCTGCACTCACTATTCCGCTGGTGCAGTCACTGTGTACATACATTACATTACTTATCCTGTACTAATCCTGAGTTACATCCGGTATTATACTCCAGAGCTGCACTCACTTTTCTGCTGGTGCAGTCACTGTGTACATACATTACATTACTTATCCTGTATTGATCCTGAGTTACATCCTTTATTATATTCCAGAGCTGCACTCACTATTCTGCTGGTGCAGTCACTGTGTACATACATTACATTACTGATCCTGTACTGATCCTGAGTTACATCCTGTATTATACTCCAGAGCTGCACTCACTATTCTGCTGGTGCAGTCACTGTGTACATACATTACTGATCCTGTGTTATACTGCAGAGTTCCTGATCCTTGGTCCTTGTCCAGTTTCTTATGTCCTTTACACTGCTGAGTTTTGGCAGAAGCCTCTCCTTTCCCCTGTCCCGGAGTCTTGGCTTCGCCCCCGACACATCGATGTAAGCACCTTTACCTCTTATTGCCTCTGGGCGGGGCAGCAGTTGGGGCAGGGCAGTAGTTGGGGCAGGGCAGCTGTTGGGGCAGGGCAGCAGTTTGGGGCAGGGCAGCAGTTTGGGGCAGGGCAGCAGTTTGGGGCAGGGCAGCAGTTGGGGCTGGGCAGTAGTTGGGGCTGGGCAGCAGTTGGGGCTGGGCAGCAGTTGGGGCTGGGCAGCAGTTGGGGCAGGGCAGCAGTTGGGGCAGGGCAGCAGTTGGGGCAGGGCAGCAGTTGGGGTCACACTTTTGGGCCCTGTGCTTTGTCATCTGGTATTGGTATGGGGCTGGTATTTCTTTATGTGCCGCTCCAGTGCCCTTTTCCTGGGACATGTAGACTTTTGCAGTAGTTTCCACGCCTCTCCACGTGGACATTCTCACTGGGGGGACCACTGTCATTGACAACGCGGAGTACTTTTTGGTGTGGTTATTCTTTAACCCTTTGCTATCTGTGTTAAATGCTGATTGATAACCAATATTTGCCCCATTTTACAGCACCAAAAAGTTGTCAACCAACTTCCCTTGACTTTGTGAGTGCAGAGCTGCCTGGTTGTACAAGTGCAGGTAATATTGAGCAGCGAGGCAGGTCTACGCCGTCTACAGCTCTGACAAAGCGGAATATAAGCTGTCAGGCAGTGCGTATGGCCCAGTCATATTAATGGCTACCCGGCCTTCTGAGATCCGGATAGACTGCAGGAGAGGGCGCAGACATCACCGGACGGTGCCTGCTGTGTGGCTGATTTGTTTGCACATGCACCTGCTCAGAAACAGTCCTCCCCAGTCATTAAGTGGTTAATCGTGCTTACAAGGAGCGGGCACTTTCTGTAAATGATGGACCCGGTGTTTCTCAGCAGAAGATAAAATAAACCAGAGAGAAGAAACGTCAGAAAATGAAAAGGTTTTCTCTCTGCGCCTCGGGCTACGTCCTGATGCTTTGAATTATCCGGCGCTGTTTGCAGGGAGGGCTGCGTACCTGTACCTGTCACACCGCATTGATCGCACTACGCCGCACATCACAGCCGACACCCGGAATCAGCAAATGCAAACTTCCGCTGAGAGCTTCATACTTGGCTGTTCTCGCTGGTTGTCATCCTTTGTATCACGTCCCTGGTGCTTGGTTAATACATGAAGATATATATAGAAGCTCTGTATACAGCAGGCTACTCTTTACTTGTTGCAAAACTACAACTCTCAGCATGCCCCAAAAGCCATAAGAGCCCCCATTTGCAGAGGATAGATGACTTGCATTCATAAGTATAATTCATTATATTCTTAAAGGGGTTGTTTAGTTTCAAAACGCCATTTTTATGTCCTCTATTGGACAAATTAGAGGGGGTCGGGAATGGAGGGCTTAGGGGGGCCTCTGTTCAGGATCCTCATCTTTTAGCTAGAGAGGACAGTTGTTAAAAAGAGGGTCTCCTGCAGAGGACCTGTCCTGTCCTGCATTATACAGACATCTCATTGATTTGAATGGATGTGGTGTGTTACCTATATGGGGGTACTGCAGCGAAATTGTACACTTGCTGCTAGATTTCATCACAGATGATTGTAGGGGTAAGTAAGGGAATACTTTATGATCCCTTTATTGTTAAAGGGAATCTGTCAGCAGGTTTTTGCTACCACATGTGAGAGCAGCGTAATGTAGGCAAAGAGACTCTGAATCCAATGATGTATCACTTAGATTACTGGGTGCAGCTGTTCTGACACAATCAGAATTTTTAGGTTTAGTCATGTAGCAGAGTCCAGAGGGCTTCCCCCACCACCATTAGGCCTGTAGATAACAGAGGTATCAATTAGAGGAGGGGGCGCGTCAGACTGCTGTGCACATTTCTAGTCCTGTAATGATAAGGGTGTTGCTGCTTAAACAAACATAGCAAATTGTTAGAGACTATGGAACTCTCTGCCACATAATGCTGTAATGGTTGATTCTCTACTAAAATTTAAGAGAAGCCTGGATACCTTTCTTGAAAAATATGATATTATTGGTTTGGTTGTGTGCACTAGATTCTGTGATGGGGCGTTGATCCAGAGGACTAATCTGATTGCCGTATGTGGAGTCAGGAAGGAATTTTTCCCCCTAATGTGGCGCTTACTGTCTGCCCTATGGGGTTTTTGCCTCCTCTGGATCAACATGTTAGGCTAAGGCATGGATTGAACTCAATGGACTTAAGTCTACCTTAATCCCTTCACGACCCTTGACGAATCTATCCGTCATGCATTGTGTGACGTTAAGCCCCGCCCCCTGCCACAGGCAGGTTGCGGCGATCCGCGCACATATCGGCTGTTTTTAACAGCTGACATGTGTGCCTGCATGTTACGAGTTGAATCGCTTCCACTCACAACATTTAACCCCTTACATCTCGCTGCCAAAGTCTGGCAGCGAGATGTATATGTGCGCGGCCCTTATTTTCACTTACCGCCGCCCCCACCGGAAGTCACGTGCATGATCACGTGACTTTCGGTGGTTGCCATGGTAGCACAGGGTCATGTGATGACGCCTGTAGCTATGACGAGCCACTTTGTTTCACTCGGCCCAGAGCCGAATGAATCAGGAAGTGATCATATCTGCTGTTTACAGCTGTATAGCTGTGATCAGCAGATAGGGAAGAGCGATCAGATTGCTGATCGCTATAGCCCCCTATGGGGACTAGTAAAATAAAAATGAAAAGTAAAAAAAAAAGTTTTTTAAAAAAAAAACAAAGTTCAAATCACCCCCCTTTCACCCCATTGAAAATTAAAGGGTTAAAAAAAATAAATAAATATACACATATTTGGTATCGCCGCGTTCAGAAATGCCCGATCTATCAAAATATAACATCAATTAATCTGATTGGTAAACAGCGTAGCGGAAAAAAATTCCAGACACCAAAATTACGTTATTTGGTCGCCGCAAGTTTTACGCAAAATGCAATAACAGGCGATCAAAATGTAGCATCTGCGCAAAAATGGTACCATTAAAAATGTCAGCTCGAGACGCAAAAAATAAGCCGTCACTGAGCCATAGATCCCGAAAAAAAATGAGAACGCTACGGGTTTCGGAAAATGGCACAAAACATACGCCACTTTTATTGGACAAGCTTGTGAATTTTTTTTAACCCCTTAGATACAAGTAAACCTATACATGTTTAGTGTCTACAAACTCGCACCGACCTCAGGCATCACATAGATACATCAGTTTTACCATATAGCGAACACGGTAAATAAAACATCCCAAAAACTATTGTACGATCACACTTTTTTTGCAGTTTTTCCACACTTGGAATTTTTTTGCTGTTTGCAAGTACACCATATGGTAAAACTTATGGTTTCATTTAAAAGCCCAACTCGTCCCGCAAGAAACAAGCCCTCATATGGCAAGATTGACGGAAAATTTAAAAAAGGTACGGCTCTCGGAAGAAGGGGATCAAAATACAAAAACGGAAAGTGCCTGGGGGCTGAAGGGGTTAAACAGCATGAAACTAAATAAACAAAATATTGTATTGTGACAAAACAGGCAGCCCTGAATTTCATGTATTAACCTTTGCAGCATGCTTACATAGCAAAAACCTGCTGACAAATTCCCTTTAAGAGGCCTTTATACAAAGTAGGAATTGGCCAAGAGAAAATCCCTTTAAGACAAATAGAGACAAACAACTGCACTCCCAAATAGAGAGTTGGTCACTGTTACTGGGAAAATTGCAGGTCTCACAATCGGACTGCAACTATTAAACATGATTCACATTGGACACAGAATTTCGAAAAGGCGCATGATAACAAATAAAGCTGGGTGTGAGCAGTTTTCAACACTACCAGCTGCAGAAACGACCACTCCATAGAATATGTGAACCAGAAGAAAAAGGAGTTGAGGGTCAAGTAAAAATACAAATTTTATTAGAATAATACTAAAAATCCACAATGGACTATAACACACAAGACATAAACAATACGGTGCCCGGAAGTATATGATAGATACAGGCACCCAGGTAACATACCATACAAAGGCATATAATACATAGAAAATCTGAATCCTTTGTACAAATAGATATCATTAAAGTGGAATAAATGCATAAACAGACATAGGAGTTCAGAGATAAATACCAAAGTGCTTTAAAGTATAAATAATAAGTCTCAAGGTAGAGCCTAAAGGGCGCTTTACACGCAGTGACATCGCTAGCAATGTCGCTGGTGAACGCACCCGCCCCCGTCGGTTGTGCGTCACTGGCAAATCGCTGCCCGTGGTGCACAACATCGCTAACAATCGTCACACGTTCTTACCTGCCTAGCGACGTCGCTATGGCCAACGAACCGCCTCCTTTCTAAGGGGGCGGTTCATGTGGCGTCACAGCGACGTCACACGGCAGGCGGCCAATAGAAGCGGAGATGAGCGGCCGTATCATCTCGCCCACCTCCTTCCTTCCTCATTGCCGGTGACCGCAGGTAAGGTGTTGTTCCTCGTTCCTGCGGTGTCACACGTAGCGATGTGTGCTGCCGCAGGAACGACGAACAACCTGCGTCCTGCAACAGCAACGATATTTGGGATTAGAACGCCGTATCAACGATTAGGTGAGTAATTTTGATCGTTAACAGTCATTCATAGCTGTCACACGCAACAACGTCGCTAACTAGGCCGGATGTGCGTCACGAATTCCGTGACCCCAGCGACATCTCGTTAGCGATGTCGCTGCGTGTGAAGCCCACTTAAGGTGCCCTGAAAATTCTCAAAGTGTGAACCTCAGACCTCGACGTATGTTTTGCGTTCGATCATTTGCTTAATCTTGAGGGAAGCAAATGACCGAACACGAAACGTACGTCGAGGTCTGAGTTCCACACGTTAAAGCACTTAGCACTTTGGTATGTATCTCTGAACTCCTTTGTATATTAATTTACTTCCACTTTAATGATATCCATTTGTACAAAGGATTCAGATTTTCTATGTATTACATTGTCTCTGTATGGTATGTTACCTGGGTGCCTGTATCTATCATATACTTCTGTGCACCATATTGTTTGAGTTGTGTGTTATAGTGCATTGTGGATTTTTATGATTATTCTAATAAAATTTGTATTTTTACTTGACCCTCAACTCCTTTTTCTTCTGGTTCATTATTCACATTGGGTATAATCGCCTTTTAATTTGGTAGGGATTAATGGACTGCAGTGGCTCCAGACTACCTGCATTATCTGTTAGGGCCTTGGGTAGTCTGAAACCCGTACGCTGTGTCATTAATGCCTCATGATGATCTTTGCAAAAAACTAGTAAGAGGAGTAGAGAGCGCTCCCTGTGTAACAGCAGATTGTGCAAAGAAACGGCTGCTTGTGAGCGGCTCACCGGGATGACACTTGTGCAGCACCACTCCGTTACAAGCGCGAGGGTCGGTAGTGATAACTGTTGCTCCGTCCGCTCCACTTGTACCCGTGAGCAGCAGAAGACTGTTATCATGGATTCAAGCTTTACAAACCGTGGTTGTGGGCGCTGCCCGATTTAGACTGATGAGTCTGATGAGGGAGATGGATTTTTTTTTTTTATTTGATTACTAAAAATTAGTAAAAAACAACGCGTTTGAGAATCGGAACAACTCCTTCAGATTTGATAGACACAACGATCACCCCCAAATTATATAGGGATTGGGTGTGGCGTCTTTGACCAATCAAAACATAACTTACTTCCTGTTTCCCCGAAAAGAAGACCTACCCTGAAAATAAGCTCTAGTAGGATTTTTAGGGCAGGGCTCTTCATCAAAGAAAGCAGACATCTTCAAAGGAAAGCAAAGACCCCCAAAAGAAAGCAGACATCCCCAAAGGAAAGCAAAGACCCCCCAAAAGAAAGCAGACATCCTCAAAGGAAAGCAAGCACCCCAAAAGAAAGCAGACATCCCCAAAGAAAAGGAAAGACTCCCAAAAGAAAGCAGACATCCCCAAAGGAAAGCAAAGACTCCCAAAAGAAAGCAGACCTCCTCAAAAGAAAGCAGACATCCTTAAAGGAAAGCAAAGACTCCCAAAAGAAAGCAGACATCCTCAAAAGAAAGCAGACATCCCCAAAGAAAAGGAAAGACCCCCAGAAGAAAGCAGACATCCTTAAAGGAAAGCAAAGACCCCCAAAAGAAAGCAGACATCCCCAAAGGAAAGCAAAGACCCCCAAAAGAAAGCAGACATCCCCAAAGGAAAGCAAAGACCCCCCAAAAGAAAGCAGACATCCCCAAAGGAAAGCAAAGACCCCCAAAAGAAAGCAGACATCCCCAAAGGAAAGCAAAGACCCCCAAAAGAAAGCAGACATCCTCAAAGGAAAGCAAAGACCCCTAAAAGAAAGCAGACATCCCCAAAGGAAAGCAAAGACCCCCAAAAGAAAGCAGACATCCTCAAAGGAAAGCAAAGACCCCTAAAAGAAAGCAGACATCCTTAAAGGAAAGCAAAGACCCCCAAAAGAAAGCAGACATCCTCATAGGAAAGCAAAGACCCCTCAAAAAAGCAGACATCCTTAAAGGAAAGCAAACACTCCCAAAAGAAAGCAGACATCCCCAAAGGAAGCAAGTACCCCCAAAAGAAAGCAGACATCCCCAAAAGAAAAAACAAAAAGCAGCACCAAATGTGCACTTCAGCACTAAACATTCCAAACTGTACTTATTTTAAAAATTTTGAGATTTTTGGCAAAAAATTGCAATTTCTTGAGCTGCTTCGCCACGTCACGGCAAATCTCATTTGAAGCAGTCCTACACTAAAATATTTTTATAAAATGTGCCATACGGCCTCACATATGAATAGTAGAACTGCTCTTAGCAGCACTCACCTGGTCTATTTCAATCCCGTACCCATGACTGAGTCATGGCTGTGGGCGGGACAGGTCCAAGCAAATGCTGCATGAAGTAAACAGCCTGTGGACAAAGCCTGATGACTTAATGTGAACAGTCACCAACCGCCAAAATCTAGACAGATGGAATACATCCCAAATTGGGGTGCAAAGCAAGGTGGAGGTCAACCACCGACCAATTCAATGTAGAAAAAACAAAAAGCCAGCACCAAATGTGCACTACAGCACTAAACATTCCAAACTGTACTTATTATAAAAATTTTGAGATTTTTGGCAAAAAATTGCAATTTCTTGAGCTGCTTCGCCACGTCACGGCGTCACGTTTTTTTTTTTATCCCCAAAAGAAAGCAGACATCCCCAAATGAAAGCAAAGACCCCCAAAAGAAGGCAGACATCCTTAAAGGAAAGCAAACACCCCCAAAAGAAAGTAGACATCCTTAAAGGAAAGCAAAGACCCCCAAAAGAAAGCAGACATCCCCAAAGGAAGCAAGTACCCCCAAAAGAAAGCAGACATCCCCAAATGAAAGCAAAGACCCCCAAAAGAAGGCAGACATCCTTAAAGGAAAGCAAACACCCCCAAAAGAAAGTAGACATCCTTAAAGGAAAGCAAAGACCCCCAAAAGAAAGCAGACATCCCCAAAGGAAGCAAGTACCCCCAAAAGAAAGCAGACATCCCCAAAGGAAAGCAAGCACCCCCCAAAAAAGCAGACATCCTTAAAGGAAAGCAAACACTCCCAAAAGAAAGCAGACATCCCCAAAGGAAGCAAGTACCCCCAAAAGAAAGCAGACATCCCCAAAGGAAAGCAAGCACCCCCAAAACAAAGCAGACATCCCCAAATGAAAGCAAAGACCCCCAAAAGAAGGCAGACATCCTTAAAGGAAAGCAAGCACCCCCAAAAGCAAGCAGACATCCCCAAAGGAACGCAAAAAACCCCAAAAGCAAGCAGACATCCTCAAAGGAAAGCAAAGACCCCCCCAAAAAAGCAGACAACCTCAAAGGAAAGCAAGCACCCCCAAAAGAAAGCAGACATCCCCAAAGGAAAGCAAGCACCCCCAAAAGAAAGCAGACATCCCCAAAGGAAAGCAAAGACCCCCCCCAAAAGAAAGCAGACATCCTTAAAGGAAAACAAATACCCCCAAAAGAAAGCAGACATCCCCAAAGGAAAGCAAGCGCCCCCAAAAGAAAGCAGACATCCTCAAAGGAAAGCAAAAACCCCCAAAAGAAAGCAGACATCCTTAAAGGAAAGCAAACACTCCCAAAAGAAAGCAGACATCCCCAAAGGAAAGCAAACACCTCCAAAAGAAAGAAGACACCCCCAAAGGAAAGTAAGCACCCCCAAAAGAAAACAGACACCCCCCCCCTCCCCAAATAAAAAAAAAACAAAACTGCACTTACCAGACTCCAAACAATTACAGTTGGTAAGGGTGGATGGGCTCTCACACAGAGATCAGTGTCACTGTCAGTTCTCTCGCTGTTCCAGCTGTATTGTACCGCAGCTCTCACACACAGATCAGGTACCAGTATCACTATGTGAGAGTGATACTGCTTCCAGTCACCAGGGGGAGCCAACCGCTGTAGAACACAGGGGACCCGGCAACGATGCAGATTTGTATGTGAGAGCCCATTTACTTGCCAACTAGAATTGTTTGTGGTCTGATAAGTGCGATTTTTTTTTTTTTTTTTTTTTTTTTTTTTTAGGGGGTGTCTGCTTTCTTTTGGGAGTAAAGTTAGCAGCACATAGGGTTAAATTACCTGCTGTATTATTCTCTTTGTAAATATGGTCTGTACCCTCCACTATAGGACGGGTTTTGCACCATGAGAATAGCAGATCGGATACGAAAATGTGCATCTGACCCAGTAATAGGAGCAGCACAAAATGTGGATGTTCCAGAATGTGATGGTGTGTTATATTTGAATAAATGTTGATTTTTTTTTTGCCCAAGAATAAATGGGGATTGTTGTTCATGGGAAAATATAAGACCTCCCAGAGTAAATATAATGTAAGACCTTGTCTTATTTTTGGGGAATTGCGTTACTTCTGTATTATAGACACACCCTTGAACATTAAAATAGAACAAAGTCCCCTGCAATAAATATGAAACGAAGGGAATAATATCACTGACTATAATATGATTGCATAATAAAATGGTGTTCTTTGGTCCTTTACCCCCATGCTTTATACTGCGGCCCTGCTTGTTCTTTACTTTAATGTTCCAGTAATGTATCACATTGCTGCTGCCAAAATATTCCAATAATGACCTTCTACTAGAAACTCTCTTCTGAATTTGCTCAGCCTTTTGCAGAATTACAGAAAGAATTAAGATCATTTTCTGAAATAAATTAATTCTTCCCTTTTACATTTTTTTGCTGAATTCCTCTGAGAAATTAGACGGTAAGAAACAGGGAAAAAATACAATTTAGTTTATGGATCTCGCTGGGACGAGGCGTCCGGCGCCTACTTATTCACATCATTTAATTTTAATGGCAAATGTAATCAACAGTTCAAGAGCCTGAAGGAGACGACTGTCACTTAGGGGCAGGGTCTGTAGGAGACGGTCACATAGGGGCAGTGTGTGTAGGAGACGGTCACATAGGGGCAGGGTCTGTAAGAGACGGTCACATAGGGGCAGTGTGTGTAGGAGACGGTCACATAGGGGCAGGGTCGGTAGGAGACGGTCACATAGGGGCAGTGTGTGTAGGGGACGGTCACATAGGGGCAGGGTCTGTAGGAGACGGTCACTTAGGGGCAGGGTCTGTAGGAGACGGTCACATAGGGGCAGGGTCTGTAAGAGACGGTCACATAGGGGCAGTGTGTGTAGGAGACGGTCACATAGGGGCAGGGTCGGTAGGAGACGGTCACATAGGGGCAGTGTGTGTAGGGGACGGTCACATAGGGGCAGGGTCTGTAGGAGACGGTCACTTAGGGGCAGGGTCTGTAGGAGACGGTCACATAGGGGCAGGGTCGGTAGGAGACGGTCACATAGGGGCAGTGTGTGTAGGGGACGGTCACATAGGGGCAGGGTCTGTAGGAGACGGTCACATAGGGGCAGGGTCTGTAGGAGACGGTCACATAGGGGCAGGGTCTGTAGGAGATGGTCACATAGGGGCAGTGTGTGTAGGAGACGGTCACATAGGGGCAGTGTGTGTAGGAGACGGTCACATAGGGGCAGTGTGTGTAGGAGACGGTCACATAGGGGCCGGGTCTGTAGGAGACGGTCACATAGGGGCAGGGTCTGTAAGAGACGGTCACATAGGGGCAGTGTGTGTAGGAGACGGTCACATAGGGGCAGTGTGTGTAGGAGACGGTCACATAGGGGCAGTGTGTGTAGGAGACGGTCACATAGGGGCCGGGTCTGTAGGAGACGGTCACATAGGGGCAGGGTCTGTAAGAGACGGTCACATAGGGGCAGTGTGTGTAGGAGACGGTCACATAGGGGCAGTGTGTGTAGGAGACGGTCACATAGGGGCAGGGTCTGTAAGAGACGGTCACATAGGGGCAGTGTGTGTAGGAGACGGTCACATAGGGGCAGTGTGTGTAGGAGACGGTCACATAGGGGCAGTGTGTGTAGGAGACGGTCACATAGGGGCAGGGTCTGTAGGAGACGGTCACATAGGGGCAGGGTCGGTAGGAGACGGTCACATAGGGGCAGTGTGTGTAGGGGACGGTCACATAGGGGCAGGGTCTGTAGGAGACGGTCACATAGGGGCAGTGTCTGTAGGAGACCTTCACATAGGGGCAGTGTCTGTAGGAGACGGTCACTTAGGGGCAGTGTGTGTAGGAGACGGT
Source organism: Anomaloglossus baeobatrachus (assembly GCF_048569485.1). Taxonomy (NCBI): domain Eukaryota; kingdom Metazoa; phylum Chordata; class Amphibia; order Anura; family Aromobatidae; genus Anomaloglossus; species Anomaloglossus baeobatrachus. Next base: position 42,518,281 of record NC_134360.1, read on the forward strand.
CATTTAGGGGCAGGGTCTGTAGGAGATGGTCACATAGGGGCAGTGTGTGTAGGAGACGGTTACCTAGGGGCAGGGTCTGTAGGAGATGGTCACATAGGGGCAGTGTGTGTAGGAGACGGTCACATAGGGGCAGGGTCTGTAGGAGACGGTCACATAGGGGCAGTGTGTGTAGGAGACGGTCATTTAGGGGCAGTGTCTGTAGGGGATGGTCACATAGGGGCAGTGTCTGTAGGGGATGGTCACATAGGGGCAGTGTCTGTAGGAGACCTTCACATAGGGGCAGTGTCTGTAGGGGATGGTCACATAGGGGCAGGGTCTGTAGGAGACCTTCACATAGGGGCAGTGTCTGTAGGAGACCTTCACATAGGGGCAGGGTCTGTAGGGGATGGTCACATAGGGGCAGGGTCTGTAGGGGACGATCACATAGGGGCAGTGTCTGTAGGAGACGGTCACATAGGGGCAGTGTGTGTAGGGGACGGTCACATAGGGGCAGGGTCTGTAGGAGACCTTCACATAGGGGCAGTGTCTGTAGGGGATGGTCACATAGGGGCAGTGTCTGTAGGGGATGGTCACATAGGGGCAGTGTCTGTAGGAGACCTTCACATAGGGGCAGTGTCTGTAGGGGATGGTCACATAGGGGCAGTGTCTGTAGGAGACCTTCACATAGGGGCAGTGTGTGTAGGGGACGGTCACATAGGGGCAGTGTGTGTATGAGCAATGTACTGCTCTCTGTTATCAGCCATTTAATGGTGGGGAAAGGCTGACTGCTGCAGCTGTTTTTCAGATTTTCTTGTTACTTGCACTTTAATAATACATTACCGTCTCTCCTTGCTTCCAAAATCTTATGCGCCCCAGGTTTAACCTTTACACTGTCAGGCAGAGCAGGTCCTCACAGCGTGGAAAGATACTGGTCAGAATGGAAAAAAACATGCAGCAGGATATTATTGTCCCCCTGTTGCTAAGCCCCTTATGGGGGGTCTCGCTTCTTCGCTCACCCATCGTCTTATTGTCTATATATAGTAGGACCAGGCACAGAAGGTGCGCCGGATTCCCAGAGTGACGGGTGACAGTGCGCGCTGCTGCGCAGGAACGGCCGGGAAACGGGGCGTCACGTATAATCTCCTGTGCTGCAAACTGCGGAGACGAGCGGCCGTGTCACCTGCAGGAAAGTCACCAAAGAAATCCGACTTCTACCGTTGTCATACGTCCGACTGTGCATCTATACGGAGGAATTACACATGTACTGCCGTGTGCAGGACGAGAGCCATAGTAAAAACAAGATCATTTGGAAGACATTTCTGTATCCAGCTTTACACATCAGATGCGAGTCACATTGGCAAACAGCTGACATGAGTGCAGCTCTGGAGGATAATACAGGATGTAACACAGGATCAGTAATGTTTGCCAATGTGACTGCAGCAGCGCAATAGTGAGTGCAGCTCTGGAGTATAATACAGGATGTAACTCAGAATCAGTACAGGATAAGTAATGTAATATATGTACACAGTGATTGCACCAGCAGAATAGTGAGTGCAGCTCTGGAGTATAATACAGGAGGTAACTCAGGATCAGTACAGGATAAGTAATGTAATGTATGTACACAGTGACTGCACCAGCAGAATAGTGAGTGCAGCTCTGGAGTATAATACAGGATGTAACTCAGAATCAGTACAGGATAAGTAATGTAATGTATGTACAGAGTGACTTTACCAGCAGAATAGTGAGTGCAGCTCTGGAGTATAATACAGGAGGTAACTCAGGATCAGTACAGGATAAGTAATGTACTGTATGTACACAGTGACTTTACCAGCAGAATAGTGAGTGCAGCTCTGGAGTATAATACAGGATGTAACTCAGGATCAGTACAGGATAAGTAATGTAATGTATGTACACAGTGACTTTACCAGCAGAATAGTGAGTGCAGCTCTGGAATATAATACAGGATGTAACTCAGGATCAGTACCGGATAAGTAATGTATGTACACAGCGACTGCACCAGCAGAATAGTGAGTGCAGCTCTGGAGTATAATACAGGATGTAACTCAGAATCAGTAATGTATGTACACAGTGACTGCAGCAGCGGAATAGTGAGTGCAGCTTTGGAGTATAATACTACGCAATGACTGCACCAGCAGAATAGTGAGTGCAGCTCTGGAATATAACACAGAATGTACGGTAACTCAGGATCAGTAATGTAATGTATGTACGTAGTGACTGCACCAGCAGAATAGTGAGTGCAGCTCTGGAGTATAATACATTATGTAGCTCAGGATTAGTAATGTATTGTATGTACATAGTGACTCCACCAGTGGAATAGTGAGTGCAGCTCTGGAGTATGATACATGCTGTAACTCAGGATTAGTAATGTAATGTAATGTATGTACACAGTGACTGCACCAGCAGAATAGGGAGTGCAGCTCTGGAGTATAATGCAGGATGTAACTCAGGATCAGTAATGTATGTACACAGTGACTGCACCAGCAGAATAAGGAGTGCAGCTCTGGAGTACAATACATGATGTAATTCGGGACAAGTAATGTAATGTATGTACACTGAGAATAATGCGAAGATAATGATCGATTTATTAGTGGAGATTTTATATCTCTTCTTCTTTTCTAGAACCTGGAAATCTACAAGATGACGTCTGAGCAGTATCACACGGCCGCCACCAACGCTGAGTTCCGGGTGAAGTACGTTGCTTGTTTCTTTACATTACTGCACATGTTTTCACATCATTTTTTTTTTTTTTGCATTATTTTGTTTGTTGACAAAAAATGTGTGCCCTGTTATCTGTACAGGGATGATTAAGTTCCCCTGGACTCGGACCTCCGTTCCGCTGCTTATTAGAGGCCGCACTTGTAGACAATGCGCCATAATGGATCGTTTCCTTAGGAATATAATTATGCCCATAGATGATTATGAGGCTGTAATAATTGACTGCTTCCTTGATTAAGAAACATGCATCATCCTTTTAATCAGTTGTAACCTGCGGTATGTGATGCCTGGCGCCCCCCCTCCCCCGGTCTCTGGTGTGGATGTGGCGGTTTCGGCTCTTCGGGTGTCCTGTCTATTTATAATAATGAAGGGATATTTGCAGTAACGCGTTTAATTACTCTCCCGTGGTACTCAGCCGCCATCAGAGGTAATAAATGTAGAGGCCGGCGTCCACCAGGGCGATGCGCGCAGACCGCGTCCTATCCTCTTCCTCTCCTATTCAGAACCCACAGCCTCGAGATTAATCAGGCGGCTTAAAGGGAACTCCGCTCTTGTAGGGCAAAGCGGACCCTTCCGTCTACCTGTTTCGACAGTGTTTATGCCGCCATTTACAGCCTGCCCTAACCCTGTATCCAAATGCAATAGCTAAGCCAAAGTGGCTTTTTGGTGCACCCCGAGGACAAATGCCCCATAACCGATGCACCCCGGCCCATTTCAAAAAGGGATTGTTCATCTAATATATAACGCTGAGTGTATGTATGTGTGTATGTATGTATGTGTGTATGTATGTGTGTATGTATGTATGTGTATATGTATGTGTGTATGTATGTGTCCCCTAAAGGAATCCGCACCGTCACATTTAAAATCACAAAATTTTGCACAGACGCCTCATGTGACTCAGGGAACGTCATAGACTATGTTTTGACGGGAAAATTTAACCCCGCGCTTTACAGTTACTCTCCAAAAAACCTGCCTCCATTAAAGTCAATGGAGCTGCAAATTACAGGTTATTAATTGGAGCTGAGAGTGGTTGCTATAGGAACAATATAAATTGTTAGTATAAGAAGCTTATGTGTGAGGTAATAACATGTCAGTGAGGAAAGAGACAGAGACGGGGAAAGAGACAGAGACGGGGAAAGAGACAGAGACGGGGAAAGAGACAGAGACGGGGAAAGAGACAGAGACGGGGAAAGAGACAGAGACGGGGAAAGAGACAGAGACGGGGAAAGAGACAGAGACGGGGAAAGAGACAGAGACGGGAAAAACAGAGCATCGCAGCTGTGATAGAAAGGAGTCAGGACATGCAGAGCATCGCAGCTGTGATAGAAAGGGGTCAGGACACGCAGAGCATCGCAGCTGTGATAGAAAGGGGTCAGGACACGCAGAGCATCGCAGCTATGATAGAAAGGAGTCAGGACACGCAGAGCATCGCAGCTATGATAGAAAGGAGTCAGGACACGCAGAGCATCACAGCTATGATAGAAAGGAGTCAGGACACGCAGAGCATCGCAGCTATGATAGAAAGGAGTCAGGACACGCAGAGCATCGCAGCTATGATCGAAATGCACTATGGGAAGAAGACAAGTCGGCAGAGGGAATGTGATGACGCTATGTTCTTGAGTCCTGGCATGATGTATGTGGATGTGACATGTACCACCCACATAATCATTGTACAGACCCAACACCCTATATAGGCTCTGCGTTTTAATATCATGACTGATTGCTATGTGTTTTTATATATATATATATATATATATATATATATATATATATATATATATATATATAATCTCTTTCATTCTGAGCAGCGCACTACTCTTCTGCCTCCTGACTTTCTGCTTTCCGGCAGCGGTGTGCTCCTGATGACTGATATCTTTGCATTGAGGAGCGCTGGGTTTCTGGAGCTGGCTGCATCTAGCTTTCCGGCCAGCTTCAGAGCAGCGCTTTCAAGCTTTGTACCAGCCATATTCTCCTTAGTAACCGGCCACCTCTTATTGACTGCAGAGGTCGCTGGTAACCTTGGAAACTAGCTGTAATCTGTGGAATTAGGACTTCCTCTGTTCTTCAGGCGGGGAGGATTTGCAAGCTCTTTGCAGTTTGACCACCCCTTTAATCCTTTCCAGGACATTCTTCTCTACCATCCTACATAAGAAATGCAAATCTTTCTTTTCCTATGTCGGGACTTTTCCCTGTGACTTTTGTTCTTTTGCTGCCGATCGCAGCCTTTTGGAAGCCAAGAGCCCCATCATTAAAAGACGCATAAGCAGATGCACCTAGGAAATAATTAGACATCTCATCAGTTTTTTTCCCTTTTGAGACCCTGGCTGGTTGAGGCAGGACCGCTCCTTCACCAGATTAACCCTTTGTGCTCCCACCGGCGTGTAAAACCTCCTCCGTTCCTCCCTCCCCGGTGGCACCGCATTGCACAAGAAAGAGCGTCAGGAGAGGAGGTTGCCAGGCAACAAACTTTCTCCGGTAGTCCTAGAAGCAAATGAAGAGCTGGTTCATGGACCGCCGTCCTCGCTACTGGTTAATTGTGTCTTAACCCTCGTGCGGCAGCGCGCGACGAGAGGTGCTCAGAAGTCATTGGAAAAAGCGAGATCCTTAGTGGTCAGGTCGGAGAAGATTCTCGTTGCTAGGTTGCTTCCCAGCGTTCTGTTTTTTTTTTTTTTTTTTCTTTCCTTACTTGCAAGAATATAGTCTTTCATTAATTGTCACATGTTTATTCCGTACCTGCGTGGAGTATGGCGGTAAATGCACTAGCTGGTATAACATATATCGGTAAGTTCTGCATTTTTCCAGGACTTCTTAATTAAAAAAAAAAAAAAAAAAATTAAAAAAAAATTGCACATCTGCCTTCCTTTACCGAGTGGCTCCTTTGTCTCATTTATGCATTGCACTGGAGTATGTGGGCAGCTGGTGAAGGGTAAAGTCACCAACTGTGTCGTCTACTGTATTCCAGTGGTCTGCAAAGTCAAAAAGTGGTATTTTCCTACACACTCTAGTGTAAATGTCCATCTTGCATTATAATGTAAGTTTTACAACTGTTAGTTTCTTTTTTTTTTTTCTATAACTATGCTTGAAATCTCCAAAAAGCCATAGTTAAATTCTAAACCTCCTTCTACCACTAGGGGGAGCTCACTTGCAGACTTTGGTCAATGTAGATGCTGTATGCAGAGTGCTCTGTAGTTCCCTCTAGTGGTGGCAGAATTTTATCAATTTACTCTTTGTATTCAGGGGATTTCAAGCTCTGTAATAGAAGCATAATCATTGAAAACAAATCATTAGAAATTAGTTCTTATAATATGATGATAAGCTTGCCTCTTTTTCAAGGGACCAAAAATAATTGGACAATTATATCAAAAGCTGTTTAATGGGCTGCATGGACTATTCCTTAATAAATCCATAATCAATTAAGCAGGTAAAAGGTCTGGAGCTGATTTCAGGTGCGGCGTTTGCATTTGGAAGCTGTTGCTGTGAACCTGCAACATGCAAAAAAAGTATCTCTCAATGCAAAAGAAACAGATCATCATTAGGCAGGAAAAAAAATAAGAAATCCATCAGAGAGATAGCAGAAATGTTATCAACAGTTTGGTACATTCTTCACCATGAAATATAGGGTCTCGGTGAGCTGGGAACTCAAAAAGGCCTGGACGTCCACGGAAGACAACACTGGTGGATGATCACAGAATCCTTTCTATGGTGAAGAAAAACCCTTCACAATATCCACCCAAATGAAGAACATTCTCCAGGGAGTCAGTGTTTCAGTATCTAAGTCTCCCATAAAGAGAAGACGTCATGAGAGCAAATACAGAGGGGTCACCACAAGGTGCAAATACAGAGGGGTCACCACAAGGTGCAAATACAGAGGGGTCACCACAAGGTGCAAATACAGAGGGGTCACCACAAGGTGCAAACCAGTAATCAGCCTTAAAATTAGAAAGGACAGAGTAAACTTTGCCAACAAACATCTAAGGAAGCTGCCCAGGTCTGGAAAAGCAGAGGACAGATGAGACTAAGATCAACCTGCACCAGAATGATGAGAAGAAGAAAATATGGAGAAAGCTGGAAATGGCTCCTGATCCATCTATAGCACGTCCTCTGTAACACATGGCGGAGGCGGTGTGATGGCGGGGCATGTAGGGCTCCCAATGGCCCTGGAGCACTAGTGGTTATTGATGATGTGACTGAAGACAAAAGCAGCCGGATGAATTCTGAAGTGTACAGGGCGAGACTCTCTGCTCAGATTCAGCAATGATGGGATGATGCTTCACAGACAGATGGACAATGACCCAAAACAGCCTGCGAAAGCAAAGAAGTGGAATATTCTGCAATGGCTGAGTCCTCACCAGATCTGACCCAATCGAGCTGCATTTCACATATAAGACAAAAATTAAGCCCAAAAGACCCACAAACAAACAAACCAACCTATGAAGACACTGCAGTAAAGGCGGCAAAGCCTCACACAGGAAGAGACCAGCGATGGTGACGTCCATGGAGGAAACACTTCAGGCCGTCATTTCTGCAAATGATTATCTATAAAGGATTAGATATTAACATTTTATTTATGGTAAATAAATTTGTCCAATTACTTTGAGCCCTTGAAATGAGAAGACTTTGTAGAAAAATTATTGTAATTCTCATGATATATTTGTTCAACCCCTTTAATTAAACCTTGAAAGTCTCCACTTTAATTGTATCTCAGTTATTTCATTTTAAAACAAAAATGGTGGCTGCAGAGCTGAAATCACGACAACTCGGTCACTGTCCAATTAGTTTTGTCCCTAACTGTACATATACAGTATATACATTCTTTAGTATAGCGGGCAGGGGTCTGTAATTGTCATCTTATGACTTAGAGGATGAAACACTCAACATCCCCACGATAATCCAGGATTTTCATTCATTCCGGTAATTTTCGCTTAATATTTAAGCAAAAAGGCCAAGAAAATGCAACAAAAGCATCACACATTAGAAAGGGCAGAGCGTTTTCCTAGAAGGAAAGGTTAAAACGCAGATAAGCTGCTCTTGGCGCTTTTATAGAAAAGTCAAACAATTCATACAGACAGAGCGGCTGTGACTGGCGGATACTCACGTGAAATATCGGGAAGGATGGAGGGATGTGGCTGCAGCGATGGCTCCTAACATGTCTGTATCTGCATTGAGTGGTTCTGCTCTGCTGCCCGTGCATGTGTACTACGGGATTGTTCACACTGGTTTATTAATCAAGGCTGGGAAGTTATCATCATATATGCCACCGATGACTGTCTCGGTATACATTGCTCATAGGTTACCATGATAAAGGAAATATACACACTGTGCTCTTAGGCTATGTGTGCATGCTGCATCTTTGTGGTCACCACAAAGATGCGCGTTTTTGGCCCCGCAAAAATGCTACATCTGAAGCTTACAGCGAGCGCCATAGAACATGACTGCCCGCTGTGAGCCCCACGCAGCAACTGAAGTGAGCCGTGAAATCAGTGGTGACGTCACTCAGGTGATTTGCGGTCACAGGTGGAGGATTCCGGCTTTGGCCGTGGCTAACCTGAGTGACGTCACCGCTGATTGCGCGGCTCACTTCAGTCACTGCGTGGAGCTCACAGCGGTCAGTCATGTTCTATGGCGCTCGCTATAAGCTTCAGATGTAGCAGTGGTGGAAGCGTCATGGGATCTCGTGTGGATTACATCGGACCTGCAGGGGTGTTTTTGGGGTTAATGAAGTGGGGAAAGAGGGGGCTTTTTTGTCTTTTATTTGAAATAAAGGATTTTTTCAGTGTTTGTGCTTATTTACTTTCACTTACAGATTAGTTATGGTGGAGTCATAGATGCCTGTCATTACGAAACCGGGATTTGGTGGCAGCTGTGAGCTGCAATTAACTCCCTCATTACCCCGATTGCCACCACACCAGGGCAATCAGGAAGAGCCGGGTAAAGTGCCGGGACTGTCGTCTCTAATGGGTGCAGCTTCTGGCTGATATTTTTAGGCTAGGGGTGTCCAATAACCATGGGTATCCCCAGCCTGAGAATTCCAGCCCCCAGCTGTTGGGCTTTATCTATGCTGGTATCAAAATATGGGGGGATCCTACGCCAATGTTTTAATTTATTTTACTGTATGATTTAGACCCACCCACCGATGTCTATGATTGGAAGACTCCGACTTGCTGTCACTCAGCGTGGGGGCTTGTCTGACTGCAACCAATCACAGACGCCGGTGGGTGGTGGAAGCAGTGAATATGTATGAGCGTAATGAGCTGCCTGGGAAGAAGAATGAGAGGCCACAGAAGCAAGTGTGACAGCCACCCTGGTGACTTGGTAAGTATGATGCGCTTGCTCCTAACCCTTTGCGCCAGATTCTGGTCCCTATAGACTTTATATGGAGACCGGCATGTGGCCTGCTACAAGGGATAAATTCCCTGCCGACCCCGAGGCAGCGGGAAATTGATCTGCCAGTCCTCCAAAATGTAGGGACAAAACACAAAAAGAATTGACATGGTCACCACATAGGTGCAAAAAAAACTGCAACGTGCGGAGAGCAAAAATGAAATCTCACACTGTTGCGGAAGGGAATGCATGGAGTTTTAGGGCCAAAACTGCACATGAAAAAAGCGAGAAAAAAAATGCAGCATGCGCACAAGGCCTTTATACAAATTTTTTTTTTTTTTTTGCAAGAGGCACCTGACTACGACTACACTGTTTGTTTGTTTTTTTTGTTTTTTTTTATACAGAGGATGACATTCTCATGGAACCTCCTATAGGAGATTGTGACGAAGTGTCAATGCAAGGGTAATCCTAACATGCAGCACTATAGCAAAAACAGATATAAAACAAACTTTCTGACTCTGTCGAGCAGCGTTTACTACTAAACCCCAAGCAAGGGCCGGTTTGGTTACGTCAGCCTCGCAGCTGTCGGCACCTGTAGGGCTTGTTGTTACTGCATTTTGCTCTAGTTTAGGATTTTCCTTCTTTTTTTTGACCTGTAAAACCATCCAGACAATAAACAGTCTTTCTTTTTCTCTTTTCTTATTTTTTTTTTTTTTTTTTTTTCCAGCCTTGTTTTTCTCCAAATTCACTGAGTCTCTCTGCACTTTGCCTATTCTCAGTGCTCAGGGATCCATGACTCAGTCTCTGCTTTAGAAAGGACAGTTCTTTAATCCCCCCCAGCCACAGGGAATAAAATGCCATTTCATTTCCAGCTCTATTAATGTGCTGGATCCAAGGATAAAGCATGGCTCCCAAAAGGCTCCGGCCAAATGTTTTGCGTCCCCTTTGTCTCCTTTTGAGTGTTACATTTAGATTAGTTTGCCATGGATTAAACCTTATTACTGCTGCTGAATCAGTAAAATAAAATCAGTGAAGGGGCTGGAGCTTATTGCAGGCCCTACAAAAAAAAAAAAAAAAAAAAAACCCTATCCTTAAAGTGCTCTGTCCCTTTTATCCCCCCTTTTTATTCCCCCTTTTAATTTTTTTTAATTTCCCAGCGTCTTATCTTTTCGGCGTCTTGCACCGGGCGCGCGCGGCTCGCCGTGTGCGTGTTAGCATGCATGCTTTCATTATTACTTTTTTAAAAGGTAAGCGCTGTAGAGAGAGGATTAAGAAGTTGTTAAGCGATAAAATTATTCAGAGCTAAATTATGTTTTTCCATCCTCACGTCTCATTATGAATGGATGGCTGAGCCTTCTTTCGAGAGGCCGTGTTTTTTTTTTTTTTTTCTTTTTTTTCTTGCTAATTTATTTTATTTTTTTTCCTTTTTAATGGCGTGCAGAGCAAGAACATATCGAGGTGTCCGTGACGTAGGGTGAAGGTCGTCAGCCACGGCCCTTTCCAATTAATAGAGGAAAAATGCATTTATACATGGCGAGGAACTAATACAGATGCTAGTTATTTTTCCCAATTTTTGTGATTATTTTTTTATTTTTTTCTATTTATTTATTTTATTATTTTTTTTTTGTGCATTGGGAACAGTTTTCGAACCCCCAGCCTGTTTGTCAAATCGAAACTTCAAAAGTCTTTGAATGCCCTTTTGCACAATTATATATTCGCGTAGTACGGAAGACGATCAGCAGAACCGAGACTTCTAGCTGCAGCATTGTGCTGAGACTTCCCGCTGGGAGAGAGGCAGAGAGAACTGCAGATTTCTACTCTAGACTCTTCTAAGCTTATTAGATGGCCGCTGTAGACGCCACGCGCTGTTTACTTGGCAGCTTAGCTATTTTATGACTATTTTTTTTTTTTTCTTTTCTTTTAGATTTTTTTTGTGTGTACTTTAACGGGAACTTTCTCACATGCTACAGTCTGATCTGCCAGCAATATTTTAAAAAGCAGATTCATATACAGTGTGTCCACCCATATCCTGTCCACCGCCATTAACTTGAGAACGGCGGCAGCTATAAGAACAGAAGTGGTGTCTAGGTATAGTAAAGTAGCCATGCGCTACGCAATGAAACCACCTATAGCGCCACCTGGTGGAAAACAACGGAGTTAGCATTTTTATCTTGAAAACGAAAAGAGAGAGAGGAAAAAAGTGAATTAAAAAATTGTAGGGAATCATCAATTCAATACAAATCGACACCTTGTATACAGAAATGCTCTGATATGAAACCCATGACCCCCCTAAAACATTGAATGCTGGTCCCGCATATGGCGCTCATTTAACTTTGATGCTCAAAGTGGCCCCCGTCAGATGCAATGCACATCTGCTCTCTGGACAGCATACTGTATCTTGCTGCACGTTGTGCAATATTGTAGTTGACACGTTTGCAGTCTGGTGGGCGTGTCTAGGGGGGGTGCAGTCTGGTGGGTGTGTCCGGGGGGGGGTGCAGTCTGGTGGGCGTGTCCGGGGGCGCAGTCTGGTGGGCGTGTTTCGGGGCGCAGTCTGGTGGGCGTGTCCGGGGCGCAGTCTGGTGGGCGTGTTTCGGGGCGCAGTCTGGTGGGTGTGCCCGGGGCGCAGTCTGGTGGGCGTGTTTCGGGGCGCAGTCTGGTGGGCGTGTCCGGGGCGCAGTCTGGTGGGCGTGTCCGGGGCGCAGTCTGGTGGGCGTGTTTCGGGGGCGCAGTCTGGTGGGCGTGTCCGGGGCGCAGTCTGGTGGGCGTGTCCGGGGCGCAGTCTGGTGGGCGTGTCCGGGGCGCAGTCTGGGTACAGTCGTGTGGGTGCGCCCGTGCACAGTCTAACTTTAAAAGTGCTGATTGGACAGTGTCATATTGTGAAGGGATTTGCCCCCCAATTGGTGATTTCGTCATACAATTCCAGGAGGAACGGGATCAGGAATGGATAACATATATTATGTCATTATTTCATGCGATATACAATGCATTTAATAAATCGGACACGTCTCATCTAAACACTTTACTACTTACCTACTGCTGGAACCAAAATGTCAGAGAGAAAAAAAAAGATCACATTAGCAGGAAAAAATGCTGAAGAAAAACTTTTTTCTCAATGCAACTGATATACAATTGTCCAGTTTGCGTTGTATGGTGGGCGGCGCATGCACTGGAGGTGAGTCACTGGCGTCTCCTCCTGGTACTTGGTCTGTCCGGATATTGGACAAATCCAAGGGGAAGGACAAGCGATCCCAACATTTTGTACGACGATAACTCCATCTGAAACGGGGACTTGACAAATCACTTGATTACAACGGACCGCAGGGACCTGATTGGTAATCTGTCCCGGAAGAGGACATCGTCCTTCTCTAAGCATCGGCCCATTAATTCAGCAGCGTTCTCTCTGGACTAATATTGGTGCTTGTTTTCGGGGGGATTTCCCTGGTGACTTATAAGAATTTGACATCCATTTCTGGGTCTAAAACTTGTGATTCCTTTACAGCAAAGAGCACGAGGTGTGACCCTGGATGCTGTAATTTGCCCTTACTATTTACTTTTTTTCGTTTTATGTTTCATATTTATTTTGTCTATTCTTAATAATTGTATTTTTTTGTAGGCTTTTTGACTTCAATGCTAAATTTGTATCAGTGCCCCCTGCTAGGCCATTTATAATGGGTGCCTCCAGGATTATGGCCCAGGTTAAGCCCCTACTTTTTGAACCTAGTCCACTTTTAGGCAATTGTCATAGGTAGGATTGTTTTAGGCAGTTCGATATGTTGGAAGTTGGAAACATAGAAAGTTTAAAAGGGTCTGGGCACACAGAGCATCGCAGCTATGATAGAAAGGAGTCAGGACACGCAGAGCATCGCAGCTATGATAGAAAGGAGTCAGGACACGCAGAGCATCGCAGCTATGATAGAAAGGAGTCAGGACACGCAGAGCATCGCAGCTATGATAGAAAGGAGTCAGGACACGCAGAGCATCGCAGCTATGATAGAAAGGAGTCAGGACACGCAGAGCATCGCAGCTATGATAGAAAGGAGTCAGGACACGCAGAGCATCGCAGCTATGATAGAAAGGGGTCAGGACAGGCAGAGCATCGCAGCTATAATAGAAAGGAGTCAGGACACGCAGAGCATCGCAGCTATGATAGAAAGGAGTCAGGACACGCAGAGCATCGCAGCTATGATAGAAAGGAGTCAGGACACACAGAGCATCGCAGCTATGATAGAAAGGAGTCAGGACAGGCAGAACATCACAGCTATGATAGAAAGGAGTCAGGACACGCAGAGCATCGCAGCTATGATAGAAAGGAGTCAGGACAAGCAGAACATCACAGCTATGATAGAAAGGGGTCAGGACACGCAGAGCATCGCAGCTATGATAGAAAGGAGTCAGGACACGCAGAGCATCGCAGCTATAATAGAAAGGAGTCAGGACACACAGAGCATCGCAGCTATGATAGAAAGGAGTCAGGACACGCAGAGCATCGCAGCTATAATAGAAAGGAGTCAGGACACGCAGAGCATCACAGCTATGATAGAAAGGAGTCAGGACACGCAGAGCATCACAGCTATGATGGAAAAGAGTCAGGACACGCAGAGCATCACAGCTATGATAGAAAGGGGTCATGACACGCAGAGCATCGCAGCTATAATAGAAAGGAGTCAGGACACACAGAGCATCGCAGCTATGATAGAAAGGAGTCAGGACACACAGAGCATCGCAGCTATGATAGAAAGGAGTCAGGACACGCACAGCATCTCAGCTATGATAGAAAGGAGTCAGGATAGGCAGAGCATCGCAGCTATAATAGAAAGGAGTCAGGACACGTAGAGCATCGCAGCTATGATAGAAAGGAGTCAGGACACGCAGAGCATCACAGCTATGATAGAAAGGAGTCAGGACACGCAGAGCATCACAGCTATGATAGAAAGGAGTCAGGACACGCAGAGCATCGCAGCTATAATAGAAAGGAGTCAGGACACACAGAGCATCGCAGCTATGATAGAAAGGAGTCAGGACACGCAGAGCATCGCAGCTATGATAGAAAGGAGTCAGGACACACAGAGCATCGCAGCTATGATAGAAAGGAGTCAGGACACGTAGAGCATCGCAGCTATGATAGAAAGGAGTCAGGACACGCAGAGCATCGCAGCTATGATAGAAAGGAGTCAGGACACGCAGAGCATCGCAGCTATAATAGAAAGGAGTCAGGACACACAGAGCATCGCAGCTATGATAGAAAGGAGTCAGGACACGCACAGCATCTCAGCTATGATAGAAAGGAGTCAGGATAGGCAGAGCATCGCAGCTATAATAGAAAGGAGTCAGGACACGTAGAGCATCGCAGCTATGATAGAAAGGAGTCAGGACACGCAGAGCATCACAGCTATGATAGAAAGGAGTCAGGACACGCAGAGCATCACAGCTATGATAGAAAGGAGTCAGGACACGCAGAGCATCACAGCTATGATAGAAAGGAGTCAGGACACGCAGAGCATCGCAGCTATAATAGAAAGGAGTCAGGACACACAGAGCATCGCAGCTATGATAGAAAGGAGTCAGGACACGCAGAGCATCGCAGCTATGATAGAAAGGGGTCAGGACAGGCAGAGCATCGCAGCTATAATAGAAAGGAGTCAGGACACGCAGAGCATCGCAGCTATGATAGAAAGGAGTCAGGACACGCAGAGCATCGCAGCTATAATAGAAAGGAGTCAGGACACACAGAGCATCGCAGCTATGATAGAAAGGAGTCAGGACAGGCAGAGCATCGCAGCTATAATAGAAAGGAGTCAGGACACGCAGAGCATCGCAACTATAATAGAAAGGAGTCAGATCAAGCAGAGCATCGCAGCTATGATAGAAAGGAGTCAGGACACGCAGAGCATCGCAGCTATAATAGAAAGGAGTCAGGACACACAGAGCATCGCAGCTATGATAGAAAGGAGTCAGGACACGCAGAGCATCACAGCTATGATGGAAAAGAGTCAGGACACGCAGAGCATCACAGCTATGATAGAAAGGGGTCATGACACGCAGAGCATCGCAGCTATAATAGAAAGGAGTCAGGACACACAGAGCATCGCAGCTATGATAGAAAGGAGTCAGGACACGCAGAGCATCGCAGCTATAATAGAAAGGAGTCAGGACACGTAGAGCATCGCAGCTATGATAGAAAGGAGTCAGGACACGCAGAGCATCGCAGCTATAATAGAAAGGAGTCAGGACACACAGAGCATCGCAGCTATGATAGAAAGGAGTCAGGACACGCAGAGCATCACAGCTATGATGGAAAAGAGTCAGGACACGCAGAGCATCACAGCTATGATAGAAAGGGGTCATGACACGCAGAGCATCGCAGCTATAATAGAAAGGAGTCAGGACACGTAGAGCATCGCAGCTATGATAGAAAGGAGTCAGGACATGCAGAGCATCGCAGCTATGATAGAAAGGAGTCAGGACATGCAGAGCATCGCAGCTGTGATAGAAAGGAGTCAGGACATGCAGAGCATCGCAGCTATGATAGAAAGGAGTCAGGACACGCAGAGCGTCACAGCTATGATAGAAAGGAGTCAGGACACGCAGAGCATCACAGCTATGATAGAAAGGAGTCAGGACACACAGAGCATCACAGCTATGATAGAAAGGAGTCAGGACACGCAGAGCATCACAGCTATGATAGAAAAGAGTCAGGACATGCAGAGCATCGCAGCTATGATATAAAGGAGTCAGGGCACGCAGAGCATCGCAGCAATGATAGAAAGGAGTCAGGACACGCAGAGCATCGCAGCTATGATAGAAAGGAGTCAGGACACGCAGAGCATCACAGCTATGATAGAAAGGAGTCAGGACACACAGAGCATCACAGCTATGATATAAAGGAGTCAGGACATGCAGAGCATCGCAGCTATGATGGAAAGGAGTCAGGACACGAAGAGCATCGCAGCTATGATAGAAAGGAGTCAGGACATGCAGAGCATCGCAGCTATGATAGAAAGGAGTCAGGACACGCAGAGCATCGCAGCTATGATAGAAAGGAGTCAGGACACACAGAGCATCACAGCTATGATAGAAAGGAGTCAGGACACGCAGAGCATCACAGCTATGATAGAAAAGAGTCAGGACATGCAGAGCATCGCAGCTATGATATAAAGGAGTCAGGGCACGCAGAGCATCGCAGCAATGATAGAAAGGAGTCAGGACACGCAGAGCATCGCAGCTATGATAGAAAGGAGTCAGGACACGCAGAGCATCACAGCTATGATAGAAAGGAGTCAGGACACACAGAGCATCACAGCTATGATATAAAGGAGTCAGGACATGCAGAGCATCGCAGCTATGATGGAAAGGAGTCAGGACACGAAGAGCATCGCAGCTATGATAGAAAGGAGTCAGGACATGCAGAGCATCGCAGCTATGATAGAAAGGAGTCAGGACACGCAGAGCATCTCAGCTATGATAGAAAGGAGTCAGGACAGGCAGAACATCGCAGCTATGATAGAAAGGAGTCAGGACACGCAGAGCATCGCAGCTATAATAGAAAGGGGTCAGGACACGCAGAGCATCACAGCTATAATAGAAAGGAGTCAGGACACGCAGAGCATCGCAGCTATGAGAGAAAGGAGTCAGGACACACAGAACATCGCAGCTATGATAGAAAGGAGTCAGGACACGCAGAGCATCACAGCTATGATAGAAAGGAGTCAGGACACGCAGAGCATCGCAGCTATGATAGAAAGGAATCAGGACACACAGAGCATCACAGCTATGATAGAAAGGAGTCAGGACACGCAGAGCATCACAGCTATGATAGAAAAGAGTCAGGACACGCAGAGCATCGCAGCTATGATAGAAAGGAGTCAGGACACGCAGAGCATCACAGCTATGATAGAAAAGAGTCAGGACACGCAGAGCATCACAGCTATGATAGAAAGGAGTCAGGGCACACAGAGCATCTCAGCTATGATAGAAAGGAGTCAGGACAGGCAGAGCATCACAGCTATGATAGAAAGGAGTCAGGACAGGCAGAGCATCACAGCTATGATAGAAAGGAGTCAGGACACGCAGAGCATCACAGCTATGATAGAAAGGGGTCAGGACATGCAGAGCATCGCAGCTATGATAGAAAGGAGTCAGGACACACAGAGCATCACAGCTATGATAGAAAGGGGTCAGGACATGCAGAGCATCGCAGCTATGATATAAAGGAGTCAGGGCACGCAGAGCATCGCAGCAATGATAGAAAGGAGTCAGGACACGCAGAGCATCGCAGCTATGATAGAACGGAGTCAGGACATGCAGAGCATCGCAGCTATGATAGGAAGGAGTGAGGACATGCAGAGCATCGCAGCTATGATAGAATGGGGTCAGGACACGCAGAGCATCACAGCTATGATGGAAAGGAGTCAGGACACGAAGAGCATTGCAGCTATGACAGAAAGGAGTCAGGACATGCAGAGCATCGCAGCTATGATAGAAAGGAGTCAGGACACGCAGAGCATCACAGCTATGATAGAAAGGAGTCAGGACACGCAGAGCATCGCAGCTATGATAGAAAGGAGTCAGGACACGCAGAGCATCACAGCTATGATAGAAAGGAGTCAGGACACGCAGAGCATCGCAGCTATGGTAGAAAGGAGTCAGGACACACAGAACATCGCAGCTATGACAGAAAGGAGTCAGGACACGCAGAGCATCGCAGCTATGATAGAAAGGAGTCAGGACAGGCAGAGCATCACAGCTATGATAGAAAGGAGTCAGGACACGCAGAGCATCGCAGCTATGAGAGAAAGGAGTCAGGAAACACAGAACATCGCAGCTATGATAGAAAGGAGTCAGGACACGCAGAGCATCACAGCTATGATAGAAAGGAGTCAGGACACGCAGAGCATCGCAGCTATGATAGAAAGGAATCAGGACACACAGAGCATCACAGCTATGATAGAAAGGAGTCAGGACACGCAGAGCATCACAGCTATGATAGAAAGGAGTCAGGTCACGCAGAGCATCACAGCTATGATAGAAAGGAGTCAGGACAGGCAGAGCATCACAGCTATGATAGAAAGGAGTCAGGACACGCAGAGCATCACAGCTATGATAGAAAGGAGTCAGGACAAACAGAGCATCACAGCTATGATAGAAAGGAGTCAGGACACGCAGAGCATCGCAGCTATGATAGAAAGGAGTCAGGACACACAGAGCATCACAGCTATGATAGAAAGGAGTCAGGACACGCAGAGCATCACAGCTATGATAGAAAAGAGTCAGGACATGCAGAGCATCGCAGCTATGATAGAAAGGAGTCAGGACATGCAGAGCATCGCAGCTATGATAGAAAGGAGTCAGGACATGCAGAGCATCGCAGCTGTGATAGAAAGGAGTCAGGACATGCAGAGCATCGCAGCTATGATAGAAAGGAGTCAGGACACGCAGAGCGTCACAGCTATGATAGAAAGGAGTCAGGACACGCAGAGCATCACAGCTATGATAGAAAGGAGTCAGGACACGCAGAGCATCACAGCTATGATAGAAAGGAGTCAGGACACGCAGAACATCGCAGCTATGATAGAAAGGAGTCAGGACACGCAGAGCATCGCAGCTATGATAGAAAGGAGTCAGGACATGCAGAGCATCACAGCTATGATAGAAAGGAGTCAGGACACGCAGAGTATCACAGCTATGATAGAAAGGAGTCAGGACACGCAGAGCATCGCAGCTATGATAGAAAGGAGTCAGGACACACAGAGCATCACAGCTATGATAGAAAGGAGTCAGGACACGCAGAGCATCACAGCTATGATAGAAAAGAGTCAGGACACGCAGAGCATCGCAGCAATGATAGAAAGGAGTCAGGACACGCAGAGCATCGCAGCTATGATAGAAAGGAGTCAGGACACGCAGAGCATCACAGCTATGATAGAAAGGAGTGAGGACATGCAGAGCATCGCAGCTATGATAGAATGGGGTCAGGACACGCAGAGCATCACAGCTATGATGGAAAGGAGTCAGGGCACGAAGAGCATCGCAGCTATGATAGAAAGGAGTCAGGACATGCAGAGCATCGCAGCTATGATAGAAAGGAGTCAGGACACGCAGAGCATCTCAGCTATGATAGAAAGGAGTCAGGACAGGCAGAACATCGCAGCTATGATAGAAAGGAGTCAGGACACGCAGAGCATCGCAGCTATAATAGAAAGGGGTCAGGACACGCAGAGCATCACAGCTATAATAGAAAGGAGTCAGGACACGCAGAGCATCGCAGCTATGAGAGAAAGGAGTCAGGACACACAGAACATCGCAGCTATGATAGAAAGGAGTCAGGACACGCAGAGCATCACAGCTATGATAGAAAGGAGTCAGGACACGCAGAGCATCGCAGCTATGATAGAAAGGAATCAGGACACACAGAGCATCACAGCTATGATAGAAAGGAGTCAGGACACAGAGCATCACAGCTATGATAGAAAAGAGTCAGGACACGCAGAGCATCGCAGCTATGATAGAAAGGAGTCAGGACACGCAGAGCATCACAGCTATGATAGAAAGGAGTCAGGGCACGCAGAGCATCTCAGCTATGATAGAAAGGAGTCAGGACAGGCAGAGCATCACAGCTATGATAGAAAGGAGTCAGGACAGGCAGAGCATCACAGCTATGATAGAAAGGAGTCAGGACACGCAGAGCATCACAGCTATGATAGAAAGGGGTCAGGACATGCAGAGCATCGCAGCTATGATAGAAAGGAGTCAGGACACACAGAGCATCACAGCTATGATAGAAAGGGGTCAGGACATGCAGAGCATCGCAGCTATGATATAAAGGAGTCAGGGCACGCAGAGCATCGCAGCAATGATAGAAAGGAGTCAGAACACGCAGAGCATCGCAGCTATGATAGAACGGAGTCAGGACATGCAGAGCATCGCAGCTATGATAGGAAGGAGTGAGGACATGCAGAGCATCGCAGCTATGATAGAATGGGGTCAGGACTCGCAGAGCATCACAGCTATGATGGAAAGGAGTCAGGACACGAAGAGCATCGCAGCTATGACAGAAAGGAGTCAGGACATGCAGAGCATCGCAGCTATGATAGAAAGGAGTCAGGACACGCAGAGCATCTCAGCTATGATAGAAAGGAGTCAGGACAGGCAGAACATCGCAGCTATGATAGAAAGGAGTCAGGACACGCAGAGCATCGCAGCTATAATAGAAAGGGGTCAGGACACGCAGAGCATCGCAGCTATGATAGAAAGGAGTCAGGACACGCAGAGCATCGCAGCTATGATAGAAATGAGTCAGGACACGCAGAGCATCGCAGCTATGATAGAAAGGAGTCAGGACACGCAGAGCATCGCAGCTATGATAGAAAAGAGTCAGGACATGCAGAGCATCGCAGCTATTATAGAAAGGAGTCAGGACACGCAGAGCATCACAGCTATGATAGAAAGGAGTCAGTACACGCAGAGCATCGCAGCTATGATAGAAAGGAGTCAGGAGACGCAGAGCATCGCAGCTATGATAGAAAGGGGTCAGGAAACGCAGAGCATCACAGCTATAATAGAAAGGAGTCAGGACACGCAGAGCATCGCAGCTATGATAGAAAAGAGTCAGGACATGCAGAGCATCGCAGCTATGATAGAAAGCAGTCAGGACACGCAGAGCATCGCAGCTATGATAGAAAGGAGTCAGGACACGCAGAGCATCACAGCTATGATAGAAAGGAGTCAGGACACGCAGAGCATCGCAGCTATGATAGAAAGGAGTCAGGACACGCAGAGCATCGCAGCTATTATAGAAAGGAGTCAGGACACACAGAGCATCGCAGCTATGATAGAAAGGGGTCAGGTCACGAAGAGCATCGCAGCTATGATAGAAAGGAGTCAGGACACGCAGAGCATCGCAGCTATGATAGAAAAGACTCAGGACACGCAGAGCATCACAGCTATGATAGAAAGGAGTCAGGACACGCAGAGCATCGCAGCTATGATAGAAAGGAGTCAGGACACGCAGAGCATTGCAGCTATGATAGAAAAGAGTCAGGACACACAGAGCATCACAGCTATGATAGAAAGGAGTCAGGACACGCAGAGCACCGCAGCTATGATAGAAAGGAGTCAGGACACGCAGAGCATCACAGCTATGATAGAAAGGAGTCAGGACACGCAGAGCATCGCAGCTATGATAGAAAGGAGTCAGGACACGCAGAGCATCGCAGCTATGATAGAAAGGAGTCAGGACACGCAGAGCATCGCAGCTATGATAGAAAGGAGTCAGGACACGCAGAGCATCGCAGCTATGATAGAAAGGAGTCAGGACACGCAGAGCATCGCAGCTATGATAGAAAGGGGTCAGGACACGCAGAGCATCACAGCTATAATAGAAAGGAGTCAGGACACGCAGAGCATCGCAGCTATGATAGAAAAGAGTCAGGATATGCAGAGCATCGCAGCTATGATAGAAAGGAGTCAGGACACGCAGAGCATCACAATATGATAGAAAGGAGTCAGGACACGCAGAGCATCGCAGCTATGATAGAAAGGAGTCAGGACACGCAGAGCATCACAGCTATGATAGAAAGGAGTCAGAACACGCAGAGCATCACAGCTATGATAGAAAGGAGTCAGGACAGGCAGAGCATCTCAGCTATGATAGAAAGGAGTCAGGACACGCAGAGCATCGCAGCTATGATAGAAAGGAGTCAGGACATGCAGAGCATCACAGCTATGATAGAAAGGGGTCAGGACACGCAGAGCATCGCAGCTATGATAGAAAGGAGTCAGGACACGCAGAGCATCGCAGCTATGATAGAAAGGAGTCAGGGCACACAGAGCATCTCAGCTATGATAGAAAGGAGTCAGGACACGCAGAGCACCGCAGCTATGATAGAAAGGAGTCAGGATACGCAGAGCATCGCAGCTATGATAGAAAGGAGTCAGGATACGCAGAGCATCGCAGCTATGATAGAAAGGAGTCAGGACACGCAGAGCATCACAGCTATGATAGAAAGGAGTCAGGACACGCAGAGCATCGCAGCTATGGTAGAAAGGAGTCAGGACACACAGAACATCGCAGCTATGACAGAAAGGAGTCAGGACACGCAGAGCATCGCAGCTATGATAGAAAGGAGTCAGGACAGGCAGAGCATCACAGCTATGATAGAAAGGAGTCAGGACACGCAGAGCATCGCAGCTATGAGAGAAAGGAGTCAGGACACACAGAACATCGCAGCTATGATAGAAAGGAGTCAGGACACGCAGAGCATCACAGCTATGATAGAAAGGAGTCAGGACACGCAGAGCATCGCAGCTATGATAGAAAGGAATCAGGACACGCAGAGCATCACAGCTATGATAGAAAGGAGTCAGGACACACAGAGCATCACAGCTATGATAGAAAGGAGTCAGGACACGCAGAGCATCACAGCTATGATAGAAAAGAGTCAGGACATGCAGAGCATCGCAGCTATGATAGAAAGGAGTCAGGACATGCAGAGCATCGCAGCTATGATAGAAAGGAGTCAGGACATGCAGAGCATCGCAGCTGTGATAGAAAGGAGTCAGGACACGCAGAGCGTCACAGCTATGATAGAAAGGAGTCAGGACACGCAGAGCATCACAGCTATGATAGAAAGGAGTCAGGACACGCAGAGCATCACAGCTATGATAGAAAGGAGTCAGGACACGCAGAGCATCACAGCTATGATAGAAAGGAGTCAGGACACGCAGAGCATCGCAGCTATGATAGAAAGGAGTCAGGACACACAGAGCATCACAGCTATGATAGAAAGGAGTCAGGACACGCAGAGCATCGCAGCTATGATAGAAAGGAGTCAGGACACGTAGAGCATCGCAGCTATGATAGAAAGGAGTTAGGACACGCAGAGCATCGCAGCTATAATAGAAAGGAGTCAGGACACGCAGAGCATCGCAGCTATGATAGAAAGGAGTCAGGACACGCAGAGCATCGCAGCTATGATAGAAAGGGGTCAGGACAGGCAGAGCATCGCAGCTATGATAGAAAGGAGTCAGGACACGCAGAGCATCGCAGCTATGATAGAAAGGAGTCAGGACACGCAGAGCATCGCAGCTATAATAGAAAGGAGTCAGGACACACAGAGCATCGCAGCTATGATAGAAAGGAGTCAGGACAGGCAGAGCATCGCAGCTATAATAGAAAGGAGTCAGGACACGCAGAGCATCGCAACTATAATAGAAAGGAGTCAGGACAAGCAGAGCATCGCAGCTATGATAGAAAGGAGTCAGGACACGCAGAGCATCGCAGCTATAATAGAAAGGAGTCAGGACACACAGAGCATCGCAGCTATGATAGAAAGGAGTCAGGACACGCAGAGCATCACAGCTATGATGGAAAAGAGTCAGGACACGCAGAGCATCACAGCTATGATAGAAAGGGGTCATGACACGCAGAGCATCGCAGCTATAATAGAAAGGAGTCAGGACACACAGAGCATCGCAGCTATGATAGAAAGGAGTCAGGACACGCAGAGCATCGCAGCTATAATAGAAAGGAGTCAGGACACGTAGAGCATCGCAGCTATGATAGAAAGGAGTCAGGACACGCAGAGCATCACAGCTATAATAGAAAGGAGTCAGGACACACAGAGCATCGCAGCTATGATAGAAAGGAGTCAGGACACGCAGAGCATCACAGCTATGATGGAAAAGAGTCAGGACACGCAGAGCATCACAGCTATGATAGAAAGGGGTCATGACACGCAGAGCATCGCAGCTATAATAGAAAGGAGTCAGGACACGTAGAGCATCGCAGCTATGATAGAAAGGAGTCAGGACACGCAGAGCATCGCAGCTATAATAGAAAGGAGTCAGGACACGCAGAGCATCCCAGCTATGATAGAAAGGAGTCAGGACACGCAGAGCATCGCAGCTATGATAGAAAGGAGTCAGGACAGGCAGAGCATCTCAGCTATGATAGAAAGGAGTCAGGACAGGCAGAGCATCGCAGCTATGATAGAAAGGAGTCAGGATAGGCAGAGCATCGCAGCTATGATAGAAAGGGGTCAGGATAGGCAGAGCATCGCAGCTATGATAGAAAGGGGTCAGGACACGCAGAGCATCGCAGCTATGATAGAAAGGAGTCAGGACAGGCAGAGCATCGCAGCTATGATAGAAAGGAGTCAGGACATGCAGAGCATCGCAGCTATGATAGAAAGGAATCAGGACATGCAGAGCATCGCAGCTATGATAGAAAGGAGTCAGGACACGCAGAGCATCTCAGCTATGATAGAAAGGAGTCAGGACAGGCAGAGCATCGCAGCTATGATAGAAAGGAGTCAGGACAGGCAGAGCATCGCAGCTATGATAGAAAGGAGTCAGGACACGCAGAGCATCGCAGCTATGATAGAAAGGAGTCAGGACATGCAGAGCATCGCAGCTATGATAGAAAGGAGTCAGGACACGCAGAGCATCGCAGCTATGATAGAAAGGAGTCAGGACACGCAGAGCATCACAGCTATGATAGAAAGGAGTCAGGACACGCAGAGCATCGCACCTATGATAGAAAGGAGTCAGGACACGCAGAGCATCACAGCTATGATAGAAAGGAGTCAGGACACGCAGAGCATCGCAGCTATGATAGAAAGGAGTCAGGGCACACAGAGCATCTCAGCTATGATAGAAAGGAGTCAGGACACGCAGAGCATCACAGCTATGATAGAAAGGAGTCAGGACACGCAGAGCATCACAGCTATGATAGAAAGGAGTCAGGACACGCAGAGCATCGCAGCTATGATAGAAAGGAGTCAGGACACGCAGAGCATCGCAGCTATGATAGAAAGGAGTCAGGACACGCAGAGCATCGCAGCTATGGTAGAAAGGAGTCAGGACACACAGAACATCGCAGCTATGACAGAAAGGAGTCAGGACACGCAGAGCATCGCAGCTATGATAGAAAGGAGTCAGGACAGGCAGAGCATCACAGCTATGATAGAAAGGAGTCAGGACACGCAGAGCATCGCAGCTATGAGAGAAAGGAGTCAGGACACACAGAACATCGCAGCTATGATAGAAAGGAGTCAGGACACGCAGAGCATCACAGCTATGATAGAAAGGAGTCAGGACACGCAGAGCATCGCAGCTATGATAGAAAGGAATCAGGACACACAGAGCATCACAGCTATGATAGAAAGGAGTCAGGACACGCAGAGCATCACAGCTATGATAGAAAGGAGTCAGGTCACGCAGAGCATCACAGCTATGATAGAAAGGAGTCAGGACAGGCAGAGCATCACAGCTATGATAGAAAGGAGTCAGGACACGCAGAGCATCACAGCTATGATAGAAAGGAGTCAGGACAGGCAGAGCATCACAGCTATGATAGAAAGGAGTCAGGACACGCAGAGCATCGCAGCTATGATAGAAAGGAGTCAGGACACACAGAGCATCACAGCTATGATAGAAAGGAGTCAGGACACGCAGAGCATCACAGCTATGATAGAAAAGAGTCAGGACATGCAGAGCATCGCAGCTATGATAGAAAGGAGTCAGGACATGCAGAGCATCGCAGCTATGATAGAAAGGAGTCAGGACATGCAGAGCATCGCAGCTATGATAGAAAGGAGTCAGGACATGCAGAGCATCGCAGCTGTGATAGAAAGGAGTCAGGACATGCAGAGCATCGCAGCTATGATAGAAAGGAGTCAGGACACGCAGAGCGTCACAGCTATGATAGAAAGGAGTCAGGACACGCAGAGCATCACAGCTATGATAGAAAGGAGTCAGGACACGCAGAGCATCACAGCTATGATAGAAAGGAGTCAGGACATGCAGAGCATCACAGCTATGATAGAAAGGAGTCAGGACACGCAGAGTATCACAGCTATGATAGAAAGGAGTCAGGACACGCAGAGCATCGCAGCTATGATAGAAAGGAGTCAGGACACACAGAGCATCACAGCTATGATAGAAAGGAGTCAGGACACGCAGAGCATCACAGCTATGATAGAAAAGAGTCAGGACATGCAGAGCATCGCAGCTATGATATAAAGGAGTCAGGGCACGCAGAGCATCGCAGCAATGATAGAAAGGAGTCAGGACACGCAGAGCATCGCAGCTATGATAGAAAGGAGTCAGGACACGCAGAGCATCACAGCTATGATAGAAAGGAGTCAGGACACACAGAGCATCACAGCTATGATATAAAGGAGTCAGGGCACGCAGAGCATCGCAGCAATGATAGAAAGGAGTCAGGACACGCAGAGCATCGCAGCTATGATAGAAAGGAGTCAGGACATGCAGAGCATCGCAGCTATGATAGGAAGGAGTGAGGACATGCAGAGCATCGCAGCTATGATAGAATGGGGTCAGGACACGCAGAGCATCACAGCTATGATGGAAAGGAGTCAGGACACGAAGAGCATCGCAGCTATGATATAAAGGAGTCAGGACATGCAGAGCATGGCAGCTATGATAGAAAGGAGTCAGGACACGCAGAGCATCTCAGCTATGATAGAAAGGAGTCAGGACAGGCAGAACATCGCAGCTATGATAGAAAGGAGTCAGGACACGCAGAGCATCGCAGCTATAATAGAAAGGGGTCAGGACACGCAGAGCATCACAGCTATAATAGAAAGGAGTCAGGACACGCAGAGCATCGCAGCTATGAGAGAAAGGAGTCAGGACACACAGAACATCGCAGCTATGATAGAAAGGAGTCAGGACACGCAGAGCATCACAGCTATGATAGAAAGGAGTCAGGACACGCAGAGCATCGCAGCTATGATAGAAAGGAATCAGGACACACAGAGCATCACAGCTATGATAGAAAAGAGTCAGGACACGCAGAGCATCACAGCTATGATAGAAAAGAGTCAGGACACGCAGAGCATCGCAGCTATGATAGAAAGGAGTCAGGACACGCAGAGCATCACAGCTATGATAGAAAAGAGTCAGGACACGCAGAGCATCACAGCTATGATAGAAAGGAGTCAGGGCACACAGAGCATCTCAGCTATGATAGAAAGGAGTCAGGACAGGCAGAGCATCACAGCTATGATAGAAAGGAGTCAGGACAGGCAGAGCATCACAGCTATGATAGAAAGGAGTCAGGACACGCAGAGCATCACAGCTATGATAGAAAGGGGTCAGGACATGCAGAGCATCGCAGCTATGATAGAAAGGAGTCAGGACACACAGAGCATCACAGCTATGATAGAAAGGGGTCAGGACATGCAGAGCATCGCAGCTATGATATAAAGGAGTCAGGGCACGCAGAGCATCGCAGCAATGATAGAAAGGAGTCAGGACACGCAGAGCATCGCAGCTATGATAGAACGGAGTCAGGACATGCAGAGCATCGCAGCTATGATAGGAAGGAGTGAGGACATGCAGAGCATCGCAGCTATGATAGAATGGGGTCAGGACTCGCAGAGCATCACAGCTATGATGGAAAGGAGTCAGGACACGAAGAGCATCGCAGCTATGACAGAAAGGAGTCAGGACATGCAGAGCATCGCAGCTATGATAGAAAGGAGTCAGGACACGCAGAGCATCTCAGCTATGATAGAAAGGAGTCAGGACAGGCAGAACATCGCAGCTATGATAGAAAGGAGTCAGGACACGCAGAGCATCGCAGCTATAATAGAAAGGGGTCAGGACACGCAGAGCATCGCAGCTATGATAGAAAGGAGTCAGGACACGCAGAGCATCGCAGCTATGATAGAAAAGAGTCAGGACATGCAGAGCATCGCAGCTATGATAGAAAGGAGTCAGGACACGCAGAGCATCACAGCTATGATAGAAAGGAGTCAGGACACGCAGAGCATCGCAGCTATGATAGAAAGGAGTCAGGACACGCAGAGCATCGCAGCTATGATAGAAAAGAGTCAGGACATGCAGAGCATCGCAGCTATTATAGAAAGGAGTCAGGACACGCAGAGCATCACAGCTATGATAGAAAGGAGTCAGTACACGCAGAGCATCGCAGCTATGATAGAAAGGAGTCAGGAGACGCAGAGCATCGCAGCTATGATAGAAAGGGGTCAGGAAACGCAGAGCATCACAGCTATAATAGAAAGGAGTCAGGACACGCAGAGCATCGCAGCTATGATAGAAAAGAGTCAGGACATGCAGAGCATCGCAGCTATGATAGAAAGCAGTCAGGACACGCAGAGCATCGCAGCTATGATAGAAAGGAGTCAGGACACGCAGAGCATCACAGCTATGATAGAAAGGAGTCAGGACACGCAGAGCATCGCAGCTATGATAGAAAGGAGTCAGGACACGCAGAGCATCGCAGCTATTATAGAAAGGAGTCAGGACACACAGAGCATCGCAGCTATGATAGAAAGGGGTCAGGTCACGAAGAGCATCGCAGCTATGATAGAAAGGAGTCAGGACACGCAGAGCATCGCAGCTATGATAGAAAAGACTCAGGACACGCAGAGCATCACAGCTATGATAGAAAGGAGTCAGGACACGCAGAGCATCGCAGCTATGATAGAAAGGAGTCAGGACACGCAGAGCATCGCAGCTATGATAGAAAAGAGTCAGGACACACAGAGCATCACAGCTATGATAGAAAGGAGTCAGGACACGCAGAGCATCGCAGCTATGATAGAAAGGAGTCAGGACACGCAGAGCACCGCAGCTATGATAGAAAGGAGTCAGGACACGCAGAGCATCACAGCTATGATAGAAAGGAGTCAGGACACGCAGAGCATCGCAGCTATGATAGAAAGGAGTCAGGACACGCAGAGCATCGCAGCTATGATAGAAAGGAGTCAGGACACGCAGAGCATCGCAGCTATGATAGAAAGGAGTCAGGACACGCAGAGCATCGCAGCTATGATAGAAAGGGGTCAGGACACGCAGAGCATCACAGCTATAATAGAAAGGAGTCAGGACACGCAGAGCATCGCAGCTATGATAGAAAAGAGTCAGGATATGCAGAGCATCGCAGCTATGATAGAAAGGAGTCAGGACACGCAGAGCATCACAATATGATAGAAAGGAGTCAGGACACGCAGAGCATCGCAGCTATGATAGAAAGGAGTCAGGACACGCAGAGCATCACAGCTATGATAGAAAGGAGTCAGAACACGCAGAGCATCACAGCTATGATAGAAAGGAGTCAGGACAGGCAGAGCATCTCAGCTATGATAGAAAGGAGTCAGGACACGCAGAGCATCTCAGCTATGATAGAAAGGAGTCAGGACACGCAGAGCATCGCAGCTATGATAGAAAGGAGTCAGGACATGCAGAGCATCACAGCTATGATAGAAAGGGGTCAGGACACGCAGAGCATCGCAGCTATGATAGAAAGGAGTCAGGACACGCAGAGCATCGCAGCTATGATGGAAAGGAGTCAGGACACGCAGAGCACCGCAGCTATGATAGAAAGGAGTCAGGACACGCAGAGCACCGCAGCTATGATAGAAAGGAGTCAGGACACGCAGAGCATCGCAGCTATAATGGAAAGGAGTCAGGACACGCAGAGCATCACAATATGATAGAAAGGAGTCAGGACACGCAGAGCATCGCATCAATGATGGAAAGGAGTCAGGACACGCAGAGCATCACAGCTATGATAGAAAGGAGTCAGGACACGCAGAGCATCTCAGCTATGATAGAAAGGAGTCAGGACACGCAGAGCATCGCAGCTATGATAGAAAGGAGTTAGGACACGCAGAGCATCGCAGCTATGATAGAAAGGAGTCAGGACAGGCAGAGCATCGCAGCTATGATAGAAAGGAGTCAGGACAGGCAGAGCATCTCAGCTATGATAGAAAGGAGTCAGGACACGCAGAGCATCGCAGCTATGATAGGAGTCAGGACACGCAGAGCATCGCAGCTATGATAGAAAGGATTCAGGACAGGCAGAGCACCGCAGCTATAATAGAAAGGAGTCAGGACACGCAGAGCATCTCAGCTATGATAGAAAGGAGTCAGGACACGCAGAGCATCGCAGCTATGATAGAAAGGAGTCAGGACACGCAGAGCATCTCAGCTATGATAGAAAGGAGTCAGGACACGCAGAGCATCGCAGCTATGATAGAAAGGAGTCAGGACACGCAGAGCATCGCAGCTATGATAGAAAGGAGTCAGGACAGGCAGAGCATCGCAGCTATGATGGAAAGGAGTCAGGACACGCAGAGCATCACAGCTATGATAGAAAGGAGTCAGGGCACGCAGAGCATCACATTAATGATGGAAAGGAGTCAGGACACGCAGAGCATCGCAGCTATGATAGAAAGGAGTCAGGACAGGCAGAGCATCACAGCTATGATAGAAAGGAGTCAGGACACGCAGAGCATCACATTAATGATGGAAAGGAGTCAGGACACGCAGAGCATCGCAGCTATGATAGAAAGGAGTCAGGACACGCAGAGCATCGCAGCTATGATAGAAAGGAGTCAGGACACGCAGAGCATCACAGGTATGATAGAAAGGAGTCAGGACACGCAGAGCATCACATTAATGATGGAAAGGAGTCAGGACACGCAGAGCATCGCAGCTATGATAGAAAGGAGTCAGGACACGCAGAGCATCGCAGCTATGATAGAAAGGAGTCAGGACACGCAGAGCATCACAGCTATGATAGAAAGGAGTCAGGACACGCAGAGCATCGCAGCTATGATAGAAAGGAGTCAGGACACGCAGAGCATCGCAGCTATTATAGAAAGGAGTCAGGACACACAGAGCATCGCAGCTATGATAGAAAGGGGTCAGGTCACGAAGAGCATCGCAGCTATGATAGAAAGGAGTCAGGACACGCAGAGCATCGCAGCTATGATAGAAAAGACTCAGGACACGCAGAGCATCACAGCTATGATAGAAAGGAGTCAGGACACGCAGAGCATCGCAGCTATGATAGAAAGGAGTCAGGACACGCAGAGCATCGCAGCTATGATAGAAAAGAGTCAGGACACACAGAGCATCACAGCTATGATAGAAAGGAGTCAGGACACGCAGAGCATCGCAGCTATGATAGAAAGGAGTCAGGACACGCAGAGCACCGCAGCTATGATAGAAAGGAGTCAGGACACGCAGAGCATCACAGCTATGATAGAAAGGAGTCAGGACACGCAGAGCATCGCAGCTATGATAGAAAGGAGTCAGGACACGCAGAGCATCGCAGCTATGATAGAAAGGAGTCAGGACACGCAGAGCATCGCAGCTATGATAGAAAGGAGTCAGGACACGCAGAGCATCGCAGCTATGATAGAAAGGGGTCAGGACACGCAGAGCATCACAGCTATAATAGAAAGGAGTCAGGACACGCAGAGCATCGCAGCTATGATAGAAAGGATTCAGGACAGGCAGAGCACCGCAGCTATAATAGAAAGGAGTCAGGACACGCAGAGCATCTCAGCTATGATAGAAAGGAGTCAGGACACGCAGAGCATCGCAGCTATGATAGAAAGGAGTCAGGACACGCAGAGCATCTCAGCTATGATAGAAAGGAGTCAGGACACGCAGAGCATCGCAGCTATGATAGAAAGGAGTCAGGACACGCAGAGCATCTCAGCTATGATAGAAAGGAGTCAGGACACGCAGAGCATCACAGCTATGATAGAAAGGAGTCAGGACACGCAGAGCATCACAGCTATGATAGAAAGGAGTCAGGACACGCAGAGCATCGCAGCTA
This sequence comes from Anomaloglossus baeobatrachus, assembly GCF_048569485.1. Taxonomy (NCBI): domain Eukaryota; kingdom Metazoa; phylum Chordata; class Amphibia; order Anura; family Aromobatidae; genus Anomaloglossus; species Anomaloglossus baeobatrachus. The sequence continues at coordinate 42,549,938 of NC_134360.1, forward strand.
TGATAGAAAGGAGTCAGGACACGCAGAGCATCACAGCTATGATAGAAAGGAGTCAGGACACGCAGAGCATCGCAGCTATGGTAGAAAGGAGTCAGGACACACAGAACATCGCAGCTATGACAGAAAGGAGTCAGGACACGCAGAGCATCGCAGCTATGATAGAAAGGAGTCAGGACAGGCAGAGCATCACAGCTATGATAGAAAGGAGTCAGGACACGCAGAGCATCGCAGCTATGAGAGAAAGGAGTCAGGACACACAGAACATCGCAGCTATGATAGAAAGGAGTCAGGACACGCAGAGCATCACAGCTATGATAGAAAGGAGTCAGGACACGCAGAGCATCGCAGCTATGATAGAAAGGAATCAGGACACACAGAGCATCACAGCTATGATAGAAAGGGGTCAGGACACGCAGAGCATCACAGCTATGATAGAAAGGAGTCAGGTCACGCAGAGCATCACAGCTATGATAGAAAGGAGTCAGGACAGGCAGAGCATCACAGCTATGATAGAAAGGAGTCAGGACACGCAGAGCATCACAGCTATGATAGAAAGGAGTCAGGACAGGCAGAGCATCACAGCTATGATAGAAAGGAGTCAGGACACGCAGAGCATCGCAGCTATGATAGAAAGGAGTCAGGACACACAGAGCATCACAGCTATGATAGAAAGGAGTCAGGACACGCAGAGCATCACAGCTATGATAGAAAAGAGTCAGGACATGCAGAGCATCGCAGCTATGATAGAAAGGAGTCAGGACATGCAGAGCATCGCAGCTATGATAGAAAGGAGTCAGGACATGCAGAGCATCGCAGCTTTGATAGAAAGGAGTCAGGACACGCAGAGCGTCACAGCTATGATAGAAAGGAGTCAGGACACGCAGAGCATCACAGCTATGATAGAAAGGAGTCAGGACACGCAGAGCATCACAGCTATGATAGAAAGGAGTCAGGACACGCAGAGCATCACAGCTATGATAGAAAGGAGTCAGGACACGCAGAACATCGCAGCTATGATAGAAAGGAGTCAGGACACACAGAGCATCACAGCTATGATAGAAAGGAGTCAGGACACGCAGAGCATCGCAGCTATGATAGAAAGGAGTCAGGACACGTAGAGCATCGCAGCTATGATAGAAAGGAGTCAGGACACGCAGAGCATCGCAGCTATAATAGAAAAGAGTCAGGACACGCAGAGCATCGCAGCTATGATAGAAAGGAGTCAGGACACGCAGAGCATCGCAGCTATGATAGAAAGGGGTCAGGACAGGCAGAGCATCGCAGCTATGATAGAAAGGAGTCAGGACACGCAGAGCATCTCAGCTATGATAGAAAGGAGTCAGGACACGCAGAGCATCGCAGCTATAATAGAAAGGAGTCAGGACACACAGAGCATCGCAGCTATGATAGAAAGGAGTCAGGACAGGCAGAGCATCGCAGCTATAATAGAAAGGAGTCAGGACACGCAGAGCATCGCAACTATAATAGAAAAGAGTCAGGACAAGCAGAGCATCGCAGCTATGATAGAAAGGAGTCAGGACACGCAGAGCATCGCAGCTATAATAGAAAGGAGTCAGGACACACAGAGCATCGCAGCTATGATAGAAAGGAGTCAGGACACGCAGAGCATCACAGCTATGATGGAAAAGAGTCAGGACACGCAGAGCATCACAGCTATGATAGAAAGGGGTCATGACACGCAGAGCATCGCAGCTATAATAGAAAGGAGTCAGGACACACAGAGCATCGCAGCTATGATAGAAAGGAGTCAGGACACGCAGAGCATCGCAGCTATAATAGAAAGGAGTCAGGACACGTAGAGCATCGCAGCTATGATAGAAAGGAGTCAGGACACGCAGAGCATCACAGCTATAATAGAAAGGAGTCAGGACACACAGAGCATCGCAGCTATGATAGAAAGGAGTCAGGACTCGCAGAGCATCACAGCTATGATGGAAAAGAGTCAGGACACGCAGAGCATCACAGCTATGATAGAAAGGGGTCATGACACGCAGAGCATCGCAGCTATAATAGAAAGGAGTCAGGACACGTAGAGCATCGCAGCTATGATAGAAAGGAGTCAGGACACGCAGAGCATCGCAGCTATAATAGAAAGGAGTCAGGACACGCAGAGCATCCCAGCTATGATAGAAAGGAGTCAGGACACGCAGAGCATCGCAGCTATGATAGAAAGGAGTCAGGACAGGCAGAGCATCTCAGCTATGATAGAAAGGAGTCAGGACAGGCAGAGCATCGCAGCTATGATAGAAAGGAGTCAGGATAGGCAGAGCATCGCAGCTATGATAGAAAGGGGTCAGGATAGGCAGAGCATCGCAGCTATGATAGAAAGGGGTCAGGACACGCAGAGCATCGCAGCTATGATAGAAAGGAGTCAGGACAGGCAGAGCATCGCAGCTATGATAGAAAGGAGTCAGGACATGCAGAGCATCGCAGCTATGATAGAAAGGAATCAGGACATGCAGAGCATCGCAGCTATGATAGAAAGGAGTCAGGACACGCAGAGCATCTCAGCTATGATAGAAAGGAGTCAGGACAGGCAGAGCATCGCAGCTATGATAGAAAGGAGTCAGGACAGGCAGAGCATCGCAGCTATGATAGAAAGGAGTCAGGACACGCAGAGCATCGCAGCTATGATAGAAAGGAGTCAGGACATGCAGAGCATCGCAGCTATGATAGAAAGGAGTCAGGACACGCAGAGCATCGCAGCTATGATAGAAAGGAGTCAGGACACGCAGAGCATCACAGCTATGATAGAAAGGAGTCAGGACACGCAGAGCATCGCACCTATGATAGAAAGGAGTCAGGACACGCAGAGCATCACAGCTATGATAGAAAGGAGTCAGGACACGCAGAGCATCGCAGCTATGATAGAAAGGAGTCAGGGCACACAGAGCATCTCAGCTATGATAGAAAGGAGTCAGGACACGCAGAGCATCACAGCTATGATAGAAAGGAGTCAGGACACGCAGAGCATCACAGCTATGATAGAAAGGAGTCAGGACACGCAGAGCATCGCAGCTATGATAGAAAGGAGTCAGGACACGCAGAGCATCGCAGCTATGATAGAAAGGAGTCAGGACACGCAGAGCATCGCAGCTATGGTAGAAAGGAGTCAGGACACACAGAACATCGCAGCTATGACAGAAAGGAGTCAGGACACGCAGAGCATCGCAGCTATGATAGAAAGGAGTCAGGACAGGCAGAGCATCACAGCTATGATAGAAAGGAGTCAGGACACGCAGAGCATCGCAGCTATGAGAGAAAGGAGTCAGGACACACAGAACATCGCAGCTATGATAGAAAGGAGTCAGGACACGCAGAGCATCACAGCTATGATAGAAAGGAGTCAGGACACGCAGAGCATCGCAGCTATGATAGAAAGGAATCAGGACACACAGAGCATCACAGCTATGATAGAAAGGAGTCAGGACACGCAGAGCATCACAGCTATGATAGAAAGGAGTCAGGTCACGCAGAGCATCACAGCTATGATAGAAAGGAGTCAGGACAGGCAGAGCATCACAGCTATGATAGAAAGGAGTCAGGACACGCAGAGCATCACAGCTATGATAGAAAGGAGTCAGGACAGGCAGAGCATCACAGCTATGATAGAAAGGAGTCAGGACACGCAGAGCATCGCAGCTATGATAGAAAGGAGTCAGGACACACAGAGCATCACAGCTATGATAGAAAGGAGTCAGGACACGCAGAGCATCACAGCTATGATAGAAAAGAGTCAGGACATGCAGAGCATCGCAGCTATGATAGAAAGGAGTCAGGACATGCAGAGCATCGCAGCTATGATAGAAAGGAGTCAGGACATGCAGAGCATCGCAGCTGTGATAGAAAGGAGTCAGGACATGCAGAGCATCGCAGCTATGATAGAAAGGAGTCAGGACACGCAGAGCGTCACAGCTATGATAGAAAGGAGTCAGGACACGCAGAGCATCACAGCTATGATAGAAAGGAGTCAGGACACGCAGAGCATCACAGCTATGATAGAAAGGAGTCAGGACACGCAGAACATCGCAGCTATGATAGAAAGGAGTCAGGACACGCAGAGCATCGCAGCTATGATAGAAAGGAGTCAGGACATGCAGAGCATCACAGCTATGATAGAAAGGAGTCAGGACACGCAGAGTATCACAGCTATGATAGAAAGGAGTCAGGACACGCAGAGCATCGCAGCTATGATAGAAAGGAGTCAGGACACACAGAGCATCACAGCTATGATAGAAAGGAGTCAGGACACGCAGAGCATCACAGCTATGATAGAAAAGAGTCAGGACATGCAGAGCATCGCAGCTATGATATAAAGGAGTCAGGGCACGCAGAGCATCGCAGCAATGATAGAAAGGAGTCAGGACACGCAGAGCATCGCAGCTATGATAGAAAGGAGTCAGGACACGCAGAGCATCACAGCTATGATAGAAAGGAGTCAGGACACACAGAGCATCACAGCTATGATATAAAGGAGTCAGGGCACGCAGAGCATCGCAGCAATGATAGAAAGGAGTCAGGACACGCAGAGCATCGCAGCTATGATAGAAAGGAGTCAGGACATGCAGAGCATCGCAGCTATGATAGGAAGGAGTGAGGACATGCAGAGCATCGCAGCTATGATAGAATGGGGTCAGGACACGCAGAGCATCACAGCTATGATGGAAAGGAGTCAGGACACGAAGAGCATCGCAGCTATGATAGAAAGGAGTCAGGACATGCAGAGCATCGCAGCTATGATAGAAAGGAGTCAGGACACGCAGAGCATCTCAGCTATGATAGAAAGGAGTCAGGACAGGCAGAACATCGCAGCTATGATAGAAAGGAGTCAGGACACGCAGAGCATCGCAGCTATAATAGAAAGGGGTCAGGACACGCAGAGCATCACAGCTATAATAGAAAGGAGTCAGGACACGCAGAGCATCGCAGCTATGAGAGAAAGGAGTCAGGACACACAGAACATCGCAGCTATGATAGAAAGGAGTCAGGACACGCAGAGCATCACAGCTATGATAGAAAGGAGTCAGGACACGCAGAGCATCGCAGCTATGATAGAAAGGAATCAGGACACACAGAGCATCACAGCTATGATAGAAAGGAGTCAGGACACGCAGAGCATCACAGCTATGATAGAAAAGAGTCAGGACACGCAGAGCATCGCAGCTATGATAGAAAGGAGTCAGGACACGCAGAGCATCACAGCTATGATAGAAAAGAGTCAGGACACGCAGAGCATCACAGCTATGATAGAAAGGAGTCAGGGCACGCAGAGCATCTCAGCTATGATAGAAAGGAGTCAGGACAGGCAGAGCATCACAGCTATGATAGAAAGGAGTCAGGACAGGCAGAGCATCACAGCTATGATAGAAAGGAGTCAGGACACGCAGAGCATCACAGCTATGATAGAAAGGGGTCAGGACATGCAGAGCATCGCAGCTATGATATAAAGGAGTCAGGGCACGCAGAGCATCGCAGCAATGATAGAAAGGAGTCAGGATACGCAGAGCATCGCAGCTATGATAGAACGGAGTCAGGACATGCAGAGCATCGCAGCTATGATAGGAAGGAGTGAGGACATGCAGAGCATCGCAGCTATGATAGAATGGGGTCAGGACTCGCAGAGCATCACAGCTATGATGGAAAGGAGTCAGGACACGAAGAGCATCGCAGCTATGACAGAAAGGAGTCAGGACATGCAGAGCATCGCAGCTATGATAGAAAGGAGTCAGGACACGCAGAGCATCTCAGCTATGATAGAAAGGAGTCAGGACAGGCAGAACATCGCAGCTATGATAGAAAGGAGTCAGGACACGCAGAGCATCGCAGCTATAATAGAAAGGGGTCAGGACACGCAGAGCATCGCAGCTATGATAGAAAGGAGTCAGGACACGCAGAGCATCGCAGCTATGATAGAAAAGAGTCAGGACATGCAGAGCATCGCAGCTATGATAGAAAGGAGTCAGGACACGCAGAGCATCACAGCTATGATAGAAAGGAGTCAGGACACGCAGAGCATCGCAGCTATGATAGAACGGAGTCAGGACACGCAGAGCATCGCAGCTATGATAGAAAAGAGTCAGGACATGCAGAGCATCGCAGCTATTATAGAAAGGAGTCAGGACACGCAGAGCATCACAGCTATGATAGAAAGGAGTCAGTACACGCAGAGCATCGCAGCTATGATAGAAAGGAGTCAGGAGACGCAGAGCATCGCAGCTATGATAGAAAGGGGTCAGGAAACGCAGAGCATCACAGCTATAATAGAAAGGAGTCAGGACACGCAGAGCATCGCAGCTATGATAGAAAAGAGTCAGGACATGCAGAGCATCGCAGCTATGATAGAAAGCAGTCAGGACACGCAGAGCATCGCAGCTATGATAGAAAGGAGTCAGGACACGCAGAGCATCGCAGCTATTATAGAAAGGAGTCAGGACACACAGAGCATCGCAGCTATGATAGAAAGGGGTCAGGTCACGAAGAGCATCGCAGCTATGATAGAAAGGAGTCAGGACACGCAGAGCATCGCAGCTATGATAGAAAAGACTCAGGACACGCAGAGCATCACAGCTATGATAGAAAGGAGTCAGGACACGCAGAGCATCGCAGCTATGATAGAAAGGAGTCAGGACACGCAGAGCATCGCAGCTATGATAGAAAAGAGTCAGGACACACAGAGCATCACAGCTATGATAGAAAGGAGTCAGGACACGCAGAGCATCGCAGCTATGATAGAAAGGAGTCAGGACACGCAGAGCACCGCAGCTATGATAGAAAGGAGTCAGGACACGCAGAGCATCACAGCTATGATAGAAAGGAGTCAGGACACGCAGAGCATCGCAGCTATGATAGAAAGGAGTCAGGACACGCAGAGCATCGCAGCTATGATAGAAAGGAGTCAGGACACGCAGAGCATCGCAGCTATGATAGAAAGGAGTCAGGACACGCAGAGCATCGCAGCTATGATAGAAAGGAGTCAGGACACGCAGAGCATCGCAGCTATGATAGAAAGGGGTCAGGACACGCAGAGCATCACAGCTATAATAGAAAGGAGTCAGGACACGCAGAGCATTGCAGCTATGATAGAAAAGAGTCAGGATATGCAGAGCATCGCAGCTATGATAGAAAGGAGTCAGGACACGCAGAGCATCACAGCTATGATAGAAAGGAGTCAGAACACGCAGAGCATCACAGCTATGATAGAAAGGAGTCAGGACAGGCAGAGCATCTCAGCTATGATAGAAAGGAGTCAGGACACGCAGAGCATCGCAGCTATGATAGAAAGGAGTCAGGACATGCAGAGCATCACAGCTATGATAGAAAGGGGTCAGGACACGCAGAGCATCGCAGCTATGATAGAAAGGAGTCAGGACACGCAGAGCATCGCAGCTATGATAGAAAGGAGTCAGGACACGCAGAGCACCGCAGCTATGATAGAAAGGAGTCAGGACACGCAGAGCACCGCAGCTATGATAGAAAGGAGTCAGGACACGCAGAGCATCGCAGCTATAATGGAAAGGAGTCAGGACACGCAGAGCATCACAATATGATAGAAAGGAGTCAGGACACGCAGAGCATCGCATCAATGATGGAAAGGAGTCAGGACACGCAGAGCATCACAGCTATGATAGAAAGGAGTCAGGACACGCAGAGCATCTCAGCTATGATAGAAAGGAGTCAGGACACGCAGAGCATCGCAGCTATGATAGAAAGGAGTTAGGACACGCAGAGCATCGCAGCTATGATAGAAAGGAGTCAGGACAGGCAGAGCATCGCAGCTATGATAGAAAGGAGTCAGGACAGGCAGAGCATCTCAGCTATGATAGAAAGGAGTCAGGACACGCAGAGCATCGCAGCTATGATAGGAGTCAGGACACGCAGAGCATCGCAGCTATGATAGAAAGGATTCAGGACAGGCAGAGCACCGCAGCTATAATAGAAAGGAGTCAGGACACGCAGAGCATCTCAGCTATGATAGAAAGGAGTCAGGACACGCAGAGCATCGCAGCTATGATAGAAAGGAGTCAGGACACGCAGAGCATCTCAGCTATGATAGAAAGGAGTCAGGACACGCAGAGCATCGCAGCTATGATAGAAAGGAGTCAGGACACGCAGAGCATCGCAGCTATGATAGAAAGGAGTCAGGACAGGCAGAGCATCGCAGCTATGATGGAAAGGAGTCAGGACACGCAGAGCATCACAGCTATGATAGAAAGGAGTCAGGGCACACAGAGCATCACAGCTATGATAGAAAGGGGTCAGGACACGCACAGCATCTCAGCTATGATAGAAAGGAGTCAGGACACGCAGAGCATCGCAGCTATGATAGAAAAGAGTCAGGACAGGCAGAGCATCGCAGCTATGATAGAAAGGAGTCAGGACACACAGAGCATCACAGCTATGATAGAAAGGAGTCAGGACACGCAGAGCATCGCAGCTATGATAGAAAGGAGTCAGGACACGCAGAGCATCGCAGCTATGATAGAAAGGAGTCAGGACACGCAGAGCATCACAGCTATGATAGAAAGGAGTCAGGACACGCAGAGCATCACAGCTATGATAGAAAAGAGTCAGGACACGCAGAGCATCGCAGCTATGATAGAAAGGAGTCAGGACAGGCAGAGCATCACAGCTATGATAGAAAGGAGTCAGGACACGCAGAGCATCACATTAATGATGGAAAGGAGTCAGGACACGCAGAGCATCACAGCTATGATAGAAAAGAGTCAGGACACGCAGAGCATCGCAGCTATGATAGAAAGGAGTCAGGACAGGCAGAGCATCACAGCTATGATAGAAAGGAGTCAGGACACGCAGAGCATCACATTAATGATGGAAAGGAGTCAGGACACGCAGAGCATCGCAGCTATGATAGAAAGGAGTCAGGACAGGCAGAGCATCACAGCTATGATAGAAAGGAGTCAGGACACGCAGAGCATCACATTAATGATGGAAAGGAGTCAGGACACGCAGAGCATCGCAGCTATGATAGAAAGGAGTCAGGACACGCAGAGCATCGCAGCTATGATAGAAAGGAGTCAGGACACGCAGAGCATCACAGGTATGATAGAAAGGAGTCAGGACACGCAGAGCATCACATTAATGATGGAAAGGAGTCAGGACACGCAGAGCATCGCAGCTATGATAGAAAGGAGTCAGGACACGCAGAGCATCACATTAATGATGGAAAGGAGTCAGGACACGCAGAGCATCGCAGCTATGATAGAAAGGAGTCAGGACACACAGAGCATCGCATCAATGATGGAAAGGAGTCAGGACAGGCACAGTATCTGGCTTTCTGGGTAGTGCACAATATTGCAGGGGGTTTTATTACTGCAGCTGATCGATATATACGTGTTTTATCTCATTGTCTACATCATGAGTCCACCATATCTGTGCAGAATATCAGCAGTAATGATATTTCGCATTATCCTCCCCCTCCATATCTGCTGTATCTTCTGACTATAGCTCTTGTGTTATTATCCCTGGACAGCAGCCATTCCTTTTCTTTTGTACCTGTCATCGTTCACTAACCGAGCAGATGCTCATCGGTGTCAGGGAAGATCTGGCTCGGCAGCCAACCTTCAGCACATTTCTACTTCCCATCAGCCGCTTTTAATGGCCTGTCTGGCTCTACAAGTCCCCGCTGCCTCAGCCGGATGATTAAATGCAGAGGGCTGCTCGCGTTAATAGAGGTTTCATTAACTGGCCGGTCGTGTCGCTCCAACAAGTGCATCTGATTCCAGTGTTCCACCCGTCTTACAGCCCTCATTGCCCATCCTGGAGACCGGCGTTCCCAAAAACCCTCTTCTACACCTCCCATCTAAATGGCCCCTTTCTTCAATGTAGGACATAAAGTGCTCGGTGTCCATTACTATTTCTCAGATATCTTAGCAGAATTTCACAATTTTATACAGCCGTGATCATGTTCAGACTTTTTTCTTATTGATTGCACTGAGACACCCCCACCAATTGCCAGAACACAGTACACATGTCCACGTGGATGGGGCGGCAGTGATCATGCCCACGTGGATAGGGCGGCAATGATCGTGTCCATTTGGATGGAGCGGCAATGCGGATACCCATTTGGATGGAGCGGCAATGCGGATACCCATTTGGATGGAGCGGCAATGCGGATAACCATTTGGATGGAGCGGCAATGCGGATAACCATTTGGATGGAGCGGCAATGCGGATAACCATTTGGATGGAGCGGCAATGCGGATACCCATTTGGACGGAACAGCAGTGCGCATGCCCATTTGGATGGAACGGCAGTGATTGTGCCCATTTGGAAGGAGCGGCAGTGCTCATGCCCATTTGGAAGGGGCGGCAGTGATCGTGCCCATTTGGAAGGGGCGGCAGTTCTCGTGCCCATTTGGAAGGAGCGGCAGTGGTTGTGCGCATTTGGAAGGAGCGGCAGTGATCGTAACCCATTTGGAAGGAGCGGCAGTGATCGTAACCCATTTGGAAGGAGCGGCAGTGATCGTGCCCATTTGGAAGGAGCGGCAGTGATCGTAACCCATTTGGAAGGAGCGGCAGTGATTGTGCCCATTTGGATGGAGCGGCAGTGATTGTGCCCATTTGGATGGAGCGGCAGTGATTGTGCCCATTTGGATGGAGCGGCAGTGATTGTGCCCATTTGGATGGAGCGGCAGTGCTCTGCCCATTTGGATGGAGCGGCAGTGATTGTGCCCATTTGGATGGAGCGGCAGTGCTCTGCCCATTTGGATGGAGCGGCAGTGATTGTGCCCATTTGGAAGGAGCGGCAGTGATCGTGCCCATTTGGAAGGAGCGGCAGTGATCGTAACCCATTTGGAAGGAGCGGCAGTGATTGTGCCCATTTGGATGGAGCGGCAGTGATTGTGCCCATTTGGATGGAGCGGCAGTGATTGTGCCCATTTGGATGGAGCGGCAGTGATTGTGCCCATTTGGATGGAGCGGCAGTGCTCTGCCCATTTGGATGGAGCGGCAGTGATTGTGCCCATTTGGATGGAGCGGCAGTGCTCTGCCCATTTGGATGGAGCGGCAGTGATTGTGCCCATTTGGATGGAGCGGCAGTGATTGTGCCCATTTGGATGGAGCGGCAGTGCTCTGCCCATTTGGAAGGAGCGGCAGTGATTGTGCCCATTTGGAAGGAGCGGCAGTGATCGTGCCCATTTGGAAGGAGCGGCAGTGATCGTGCCCATTTGGAAGGAGCAGCAGTGATCGTGCCCATTTGGATGGAGCGGCAGTGATTGTGCCCATTTGGAAGGAGCGGCAGTGCTCTGCCCATTTGGAAGGAGCGGCAGTGATCATGCCCATTTGAAAGGAGTGGATGGAGTGGCTTTGTACATGCCCATTTATTCTCTGTAACTGTCAATGATAGCTGTGCTCTGTACTTGGCCTCCTCCATAGTAAGGTGGGGGTGTCCATAGTAAGGTGGGGTGTCCATAGTATGGTGGTGGTGTCAGCATTTGGACCATGTGGATAAGTGATAATTTCACGTTTACTAGAATGCCGCTTTATATAAGTGAGACTAAGCTGCAAATGGACAGGTGTGGTGCTGCTTGTTGCAAGAAAGAAGCCGTGTTTTTCTAATCTGTACAATCCTTTTGGTACCATACAGTTCTTTACTTGCCCTGTGGTGGTTCTGCTGGGTGTTTTGAACACTTTCTGCAAGATTACAATGAAAAAAAAAACAACAAAAAACTGAGGGCACTTCCTAACAGACAAGTGTGAACAGGTGCATACTGAACATGAAACCTACTAACACAATAAACAGCTGCACTCTGAAACGCTATGGCGTGCAAACACTGAATACAGGCGTTTGGTTGTGCATTACTGCTAAGGAAACAAATTAAAAAACTGGGACACTTAACTCATAAAAAAGGGCAGTTTTATGCTAGCCCAGCAGCCGACGTCGAAGTGCGTCTCTCTTTGCTGGGTCCCTACCTAGTGCCTCTACCTGGGCTGAAAAAGCCTACGATTTTATGGACGGGCGGAACCTGCTAATGAGAAATTAAAAATTGCTTTAAGCTGGTGGGAAGGAGTGCTCAGGCATGACCCTATAATGAAAAAACTGAAAGCACTTCCTAACAGACAAGTGTGAACAGGTGCATACTGAACATGAAATAAACTCTACCAAATAAACAGGGTGGGGACAACTACTTTGAAGAAGTATTCACATCCCGTGAGGTGATGGTAGAGCTCTAGGGTGGGCTATCGGGTCATAGTGTCGCACCCCTGCTTGTACCTTTGCCGTTCTAGTAGGTGGCAGGCTTATCTGGCGGCTCCCTGGTCGTAGCGCCCTGTATGCCCCTCAGCCCTGATTTCTGCGGCTCTGCTGTGCCGTACGTGACTGTAATGCCGCTATACTGTCGCACTTACTCCTGAGTGATGTTTACTCCCTCTCCAATCTGGTTTGTTTTATTGGACTGGGAGCAAAAGACACTTAATTAAGCGCGAACCTCCCACTCTGCGGACTAGAAGTTGATTATTAACCTCACTTCACGTTCCCTTTATGCATATAAAATGAGGAAAACAATTAGTCAATCGCATTCAGGCTCATTAAATCCTTTGTCCCCGTTTTGTAGATGGAATAAGCAATGGGAAAATGAAAAGTATCCGGCCCAACTCTGCCTAATGTGCTGTATTTACCCACCGGGAACCTGTGCAACAGGCAGCGCTCATTTACAGGTTTAACGGAGAAAAAGTGCTGAGTTATGAATGGGAAGCGATTATGTAAGAACATTGCTCTACTGTTAGGCTTGTGCTGACCCCAGTAAAGATGTATGTGATATCCAGTAGTATTAGATGATACTGCTGCACAGGAAGGAACGGATTTCACTATTGCTTTGAGTGCACGTCTCCAAAAATATCCTAATTTTACAGTATATATACGTTATAAACATTGGAGCCTCATTATACTGATTATCAGATTCAGTGCATTATACTCCAGAGCTGCAGTCACTATTCTGCTGGTGCAGTCATTGTGTACATACATTACATTACTGATCCTGTACTGATCCTGAGTTACATCCTGTATTATACTCCAGAGCTGCACTCACTATTCTGCTGGTGCAGTCACTGTGTACATACATTACACTACTTATCTAAGAGGAAAAATATCGGCACATCCAACGTAAAATAATTTTTTTATTTATTTTCACATGGTATTAAAAAAGTCCATCCATATTCAGAAGACCCTGACACGTTTCCGACGCAAAAGAGCGTCCTTAATCATAGGCTAACATTTTTAGTGAGCTCACTATTCTGCTGGAGCAGTCACTGTGTACATATATTTCATTACTTATCCTGTACTGTTACTGAATAAACATCCTGTATTGTACTCCAGAGCTGCACTCGCTATTCTGCTGGAGCAGTCACTGTGTACATATATTTCATTACTTATCCTGTACTGTTACTGAATAAACATCCTGTATTGTACTCCAGAGCTGCACTCACTATTCTGCTGGAGCAGTCACTGTGTACATATACAGTTAGGTCCAGAAATATTTGGACAGTGACACAAGTTTTGTTATTTTAGCTGTTTACAAAAACATGTTCAGAAATACAATTATATATATAATATGGGCTGAAAGTGCACACTCCCAGCTGCAATATGAGAGTTTTCACATCCAAATCGGAGAAAGGGTTTAGGAATCATAGCTCTGTAATGCATAGCCTCCTCTTTTTCAAGGGACCAAAAGTAATTGGACAAGGGACTCTAAGGGCTGCAATTAACTCTGAAGGCGTCTCCCTCGTTAACCTGTAATCAATGAAGTAGTTAAAAGGTCTGGGGTTGATTACAGGTGTGTGGTTTTGCATTTGGAAGCTGTTGCTGTGACCAGACAACATGCGGTCTAAGGAACTCTCAATTGAGGTGAAGCAGAATATCCTGAGGCTGAAAAAAAAGAAAAAAGAGATAGCAGACATGCTTGGAGTAGCAAAATCAACAGTCTGGTACATTCTGAGAAAAAAGGAATTGACTGGTGAGTTTGGGAACTCAAAAAGGCCTGGGCGTCCACGGATGACAACAGTGGTGGATGATCGCCGCATACTTTCTTTGGTGAAGAAGAACCCGTTCACAACATCAACTGCAGTCCAGAACACTCTCAGTGAAGTAGGTGTATCTGTCTCTAAGTCAACAGTAAAGAGAAGACTCCATGAAAGTAAATACAAAGGGTTCACATCTAGATGCAAACCATTCATCAATTCCAAAAATAGACAGGCCAGAGTTAAATTTGCTGAAAAACACCTCATGAAGCCAGCTCAGTTCTGGAAAAGTATTCTATTGGCAGATGAGACAAAGATCAACCTGTACCAGAATAATGGGAAGAAAAAAGTTTGGAGAAGAAAGGGAACGGCACATGATCCAAGGCACACCACATCCTCTGTAAAACATGGTGGAGGCAACGTGATGGCATGGGCATGCATGGCTTTCAATGGCACTGGGTCACTTGTGTTTATTGATGACATAACAGCAGACAAGAGTAGCCGGATGAATTCTGAAGTGTACCGGGATATACTTTCAGCCCAGATTCAGCCAAATGCCGCAAACTTGATCGGACGGCGCTTCATAGTACAGATGGACAATGACCCCAAGCATACAGCCAAAGCTACCCAGGAGTTCATGAGTGCAAAAAAGTGGAACATTCTGCAATGGCCAAGTCAATCACCAGATCTTAACCCAATTGAGCATGCATTTCACTTGCTCAAATCCAGACTTAAGACGGAAAGACCCACAACCAAGCAAGACCTGAAGGCTGCGGCTGTAAAGGCCTGGCAAAGCATTAAGAAGGAGGAAACCCAGCGTTTGGTGATGTCCATGGGTTCCAGACTTAAGGCAGTAATTGCCTCCAAAGGATTCGCAACAAAATATTGAAAATAAAAATATTTTGTTTGGGTTTGGTTTATTTGTCCAATTACTTTTGACCTCCTAAAATGTGGAGTGTTTGTAAAGAAATGTGACAATTCCTACAATTTCTATCAGATATTTTTGTTCAAACCTTCAAATTAAACGTTACAATCTGCACTTGAATTCTGTTGTAGAGGTTTCATTTCAAATCCAATGTGGTGGCATGCAGAGCCCAACTCGCCAAAATTGTGTCACTGTCCAAATATTTCTGGACCTAACTGTATTTCATTACTTATCCTGTACTGTTACTGAATAAACATCCTGTATTGTACTCCAGAGCTGCGCTCACTACTCTGCTAGTTCAGTTACTGTGTACATAATTACGTTACTTATCCTGTACAGTTACTGAATAACATCCTATATTATACTGCAGAGCTGTGCTCACTATTCTGCTGGAGCAGTCACTGTGTACATACATTACACTAATTATCCTGTACTGTTACTGAATAACATCCTGTATTATACTCCTACTCCTATTCTACTGGAGCAGTCACTGTGTATAAACACTTTTTTCCAATAATGGTCACACCCTGAAGAAGTCGAAAGGAGTTGGAGAAAATAACTTTACATCTATGAAATTTTCCGGGACCGAATTGTTTTTCCTGCTTGCACACATTAAGGCTATGTGCGCACGTTGCGTACAGTCACTGCAGAAATTTCTGCAGCGATCTGAAGAGCACATGTGCGCTTTAAATCGCTGCAGAAATGTCCGTAGTGAAAAAAAAAAAAAAGCCGATTCCATGCGCTCTGCCTGCAGCTCCTGCCATAGACAGAGCAGGAGCTGCCGGCAAAGCGCACGGAAGAAGTGACATGTCACTTCTTAGAACGCGCGGTTCGGGCAGAAGCCGAAGCGCTGCGCTCTAAAACGCCACGTGCGCACGGCCCCTGCACAATCTCCATAGACTGTGCAGGAGACGCAGGACGCATGCAGTTACGCTGCGCTACAAAGCGCAGCGTAACTGCATGTATTTACGCAACGTGTGCACATAGCCTTATAATTAATACCCTAGTGAATCAAATTATTAAGGCAGGAATGCCGACTATCATCAGGAAAGCTTTCAATGCAAAGGACATTGTACAGGAGGAGGTGAGCTGTGATATCTATTTGATCTTATATCCTGGATATATAGGTGTTGTCTTTCATTGTGATCCTGATAATGAGACTGCTGAAAAGTTGAGGTATGAGTCTAGTAATAGGCACTGTAAAAGCTCATTATTAAAGAAACTGATACGTAAAATTGTAAAAAAAAAAAAAAACAAAGAAAACACTTTAAAATTTAAAAAGAAAATACACTTTCCTTAAAAACCTGTTTTAAACCTCTGGTCATTGATGATACATCCCCTTTAATCCTTCGCCCTCTCTCCTTCCCTGTTACTCCCCGTTTTCTCGCTCACTCTTTATCGTCCTCTCTTTTCTATATAAAGTTTTCTGCTTTTCCGTCATTCATTATGTTTTTGCTTTCTTTGATATTAGTTATGTCGGTGATCTGCCGCCGCATGCATCTGTATATCGTTACTTTCCGCTTCCATGTAATGACATTGGTGCACTCTCAGGATGGTGGAGAGCAGCATCATTTCCTCAGCGGTCCTCGGAGACGCCGTACTCCAGTCCTCTTTACCACCGCGGTAGCATTGCCATCTGTTTTCTGCCGGTGCTCCCCCCGCCGCTCTCTTGTGCAAAGTGACACAATCAGGTTGAGAGGAGAAGAACTCTCTCCGATTCCATCTGCCCTGGGGACTGTCCTGAATCAGTAACAAGATTAATGAGATGAAAGTCCTGTTTCCACATCCAGACTAGATAGTGTCTCATTGAATTCTGCCGGCTGTATCGGGTTCTGCTTTTTGGATTTAAGAGCTGATTATACTTGACAAAACCACTACCTGCATCGGCGTTCAATCAGATACAGAGCGGCGCCGGCGACAATTGTGTTCTCAGTTCTGTTTACACGGCATTTCCCTTTAAGGAAAAATTATTAATACTGTATTTCATCCTCTGGCAGTATATAGGGGGTCCGACTGACTGCAGAGAACACTTTTAATATGACTTTCTTATGATGGGGCCTCAAGGTAATTGATATCTATTTATAGGGAATGTCAAAAACTTATTATAACTGTGTGGAGTATCGGCCCACAGATTACAAAGCCGGGCATGAGCTGATCGGAGTTTTGGACAACTCTGTGAAGTTAAGTATACAAATTAATGTCCAGGAAGTAGAAGGCTACGGCATACACCATGCAGTATTCCAAAGTGCTTTATTTCGTCATACAGTGCAGTTAAAAGTAGCAGGGAGAGAGTCGGATGCAGGCACGACGACCGTTTCGCACCTCCTTGTGCTTCAACGGGTCCAATCACGGGACCCGTTGAAGCACAAGGAGGTGCGAAACGGC
The DNA here is from genome assembly GCF_048569485.1 of Anomaloglossus baeobatrachus. Taxonomy (NCBI): domain Eukaryota; kingdom Metazoa; phylum Chordata; class Amphibia; order Anura; family Aromobatidae; genus Anomaloglossus; species Anomaloglossus baeobatrachus. The sequence continues at coordinate 42,567,241 of NC_134360.1, forward strand.
CGTCGTCCATAGGGGGCCTGCATCCGACTCTCACCCCGCTACTTTTAACTGCACTGTATGACGAGATAAAGCAATTTGGAATACTGGATGGTGTATGCCGTAGTTTTCTACTTCCTCGACACTGGTTTGGATATTCTCTTCCTTTGTCTACGTGCACCCATGACCACTGTTTCAATAAGGAGGACTGAAGCTGACCTATAAATCCGGTGCCAAGGTATTTGCACAGTTTGGTGCAGAAACCACTTCTGCATAGTATATGGGCATACACATCAGTTTAGCGTTACCCAAACTTGCCGTTTTTTTTTTTTTAATTTTTTTTTTGCATCAATGCTCATCATCTAATGTGTATCTAATGCCCCATAATACATTAGACATTTTAGTTATCTACCTTTCCCAATCAGTTGTTTCGGTCACACTAGGTACGCGGGAGTACCGATTAGCGGCAAAAGGGAAGGGGGAGATGGTGACCCCTGACCAAACCTACAGCTGGTCCCTGGGGTCCCTCATCACCCTAGATAGGTTATGCACCTATGCGCCAAGCCGGATACCTGACCCTAGGGATCCCTAATGCTGGACCCTAAATAGGGAACAGGTAGGATGAGCTCTTTGTTAACCCCACTAAACACTATAGAAGACACAAGTGGGAAAAAGCATGAACTACTTATCTACAGATGACTTAGGCAGGAGTTCAGCAAGCTTTAGCAATGATAATACCAATGAGAGCAAGCCATCTGCTTGCAACCAGAGCTAGAATGAACAGAATAATATCACCAGCATCATTCCAGGGAAGAAGGAAGCATTTAAGCATCAAGAGAATACTGATGATCAGCAGCTGGGTGGAAGGCGAGCTCCTGCTAGGTCCAAAAGGGGAAGAGATGAACGCAACAGGAAAGCTACCTATACCAATGAATACTGACAGGAACAATAGAAAGTCAGGGAGCATTCTGTGCAGCAAAATGCTGCGACCTTCTATTGCCAGAAACCACATGACTGTCACCTGTTACTGTTTCTCAAGGGACATAATCTGCCACCTGTCATTCTTGACCGACAGCCACCTTCGGTGCCTGGATACTGGGTAGTCAGGCATAGGTACACAATTTATGGCAGAAGAGAACCATACACCTTTACATTTCTTTGTGGGGCCAATTGGATTGTCTACCCTTTATCTTTAAAGCTCAGCTGGAGTGGTGGAGGGGGATGGTGGTCGGGGCATTTAGAAACTCCTGCATTAATTAGGCATAATTTGCCAAAGCTCACCAATTTCATCAGAGCCGTCTGACCTTCTAATATGAATCAGATGTGCAGCCAAATATTGTTTGTCAGATTGGAGGAAAGGAAAGATTGAGCATGTTGATTTTCACATGTCCTATCGCTTGTTCTCAAAGAAGATAGACTTTGTCCAGTGACTTATTTCCCGCTCTACATTAAAGGGAACCTGTCAGCAGAAATTTTGCAATAAACCTAAAAGTTTCTCCTTCTGCAGCTCCTGGGCTGCCTTCTAGAAAGGTTTCTGTTGTTATTGTGCCCCCTTTTAGACCAAAATAAATACTTTATAAAGTGGTACCTTTTCCTATGCAAATCTTGTTAATCGTACACGGGGGCGGGCTGTCTGGTGTCCGTTATCCTGCCTCCTGCTGCTTTACGCCGTCCCCCATCGCTCAATTTCATACTTCAGGACGCCGCCCAGTGCGCCCCATGTCTCGCGCATGCGCCGTGCCACTCTCGCGGGACCGTGCACTGTGCACAGTGTGACCGCTGGTGACGTGTTTCACAGGCACGAGATTATGGGCGGCGCTGTGATTTTCATCAGCAAGTACCCGCCCATAATCTCGTGCCCGCACTTTCCCCTCTGCCTCCACCGTTCTGCGCAAGCGCTGGCCGGATGACCCCACGTCACCTCTTACCAAGATGGGATGGGAAAGAGGTGACGTGGGGCATCTGGCCAGCGCTTGCTCTGGATGTCCCATTATCTCTGCCACTGGTATCATGAATGATTTTCATAATAGCCATACATATTTTGCAGTAACTACTCGTACAGTTGTCCGGGGCTTAGGCTATGTGCGCACTAGTGCGTTTTACCCGCGGATTTGCTGCAGAAATTTCTTGAGAAATGTCTGCAATCTTTGTGCAGACATTTCCCAGCAAATCCTATGAGAAAAAAAAATAGCTGTGCGCACTGTGCGGATTTTTCTCAAGAAATTTCCTTGAGAAAATTTTCTCGAGAAACTTTCTTGAGAAAATGAGCATGTCCATTATTTTCCGCAGGTAGCTGCGGAATACCCCCGGAATTTCACTCCATTCACTGTAATGTAATCGCGAAATTCCGGGGGTATACCGCAGGTAGCAAATGATGTGCGGTATACCCCCGGTATAGCCGCGATTTACCTGTGGTAATGCTCATCGCTGCCTGCGGTTTTGCACAAAGGGATTTCATTATGCCAGGAAGAGGAGGCGGAGCAGAGTAAACACACGTCACACTCCCTGGACGCCGCACAGAAGCACTTCCGTGCGACCTCCAGGTGCCCGTGCAGTCTGTTTCCTGCTCCGGCCTCGCGGCTGCCTGCACTGCAGGGTGTCAGTGTCTGCCCGCAGTGTCAGCAGCTTGTCACGCGGCAGCGCAGGCAGACACTGACACCCTGCAGTGCTGGCAGCCGCGGGGATGACGATCGCTGCTGTCAGGAGGTGAGATCATTACCTGCTGTGACGATCTCCTGCCTCCTGACGTCAGCGCTGTCACTGCTGTCTATGCCCGTCTCGCGAGCGGCCCGAGACTGTCACTAGCGGTGACGTCACGGGCTCTCGCGATACTTCTGACAACGCGGCGGGCATAGAAGTCAGTGACAGCGCTGACGTCAGCAGTACAGGAGATGATCACAGAAGGTAATGATCTCATCTATGCTCCTGATGGCAGCGCTCGGCATTCCCTGCAGTGACCTGGGCTGACCTATTGATGTTAGCTCAGGTCACTGCATTGCTCTCCCAGCCAATGGGGAACATTCTGTTCTTCATTGACTGGGACGGCGACTATGGTATGGATCGCCGTGCCCCCCCCCCCTTATTGGATTACGCCGGACGTGGAATTGATTGTTCTTTTCAATAAATTGGTTAAAGAGGGAATGTTTTGGGGAGTGTTTTTTCAAATAAAACTTTTTTTGTTGTCTATTTTTTATTTCTTACTGACTGGGTTGGTGATGTCGGGTATCTGATAGACGCGTGACATCACTAACCCCAGGGCTTGATGCCAGGTGACATTACACATCTGGCATCAACCCCATATATTACCTCGTTTGCCACCGCACCAGGGCAACGGGATGAGTTGGGGCGAAGCGCCAGGATTGGCACGTCTAATGGATGCGCCACTTCTGGGGCGGCTGCGGCCTGCTATTTTTAGGCTGGGGAGTGTCCAATAACAGTGGACCTCCCTAGTCTGAGAATACCAGACCACAGCTGTCCGCTTTACCTTGGCTGGTGATCCAATTTGGGGGGGACCCCACGTTTTTTGTTTTAAATTATTTATTTAATGTAAAATAACAGCGTGGGGTGCCCTCTATTTTGGATTACCAGCCAAGGTGAAGCTGCCAGCTGTGGTTTGCAGGCTGCAGCCGTCTGCTTTACCCTAGCTGGCTACAAAAGATGGGGGGACCTCACGTCGTTTTTTTTTAATTATTTATTTATTTTATGGCTAAATACAAGGCTAGGCACCCTTTAGTGCCACATGAAAGTCACTAAAGGGTGCCAGCTTAGAAAATGCAGGGAGGTGGGACATTCTATAGGTCTTTCTCATCTATCTATCTATCTATGGCCCGTTTCACACGTCAGTGAAAAACACTGACGTTTTTCACTGGCGTGTAAAACACGCACATGTCCCTGCGTGTGCCGTGAATTACAGCACACGTGGGTTGTCTAAGTGCAATCCGGGCTCCATTCTCCGTGGCCCGTGATTGCACTTAGAAACCAACTCACCTGTGCGCGCTCCCGCTCTCCATGGTGCTGATCGCTCCCGCGGTGCAGCATCCGGCCGGCGCTGACTCCCGCAGCAGCTGCTTCCGGGTCGGCTGTGTCGTGCATCATGAATATGCGCGACAGTAATCAGCCGGCTCAGAAGCAGCAAGCTGCACGGGCTGCAGAGAGCGCCGCTGAAGCCGGTTGAGTAAAAATGTTTTTTATTTTAAAAGCACGTTTTTTTCTGGCACGTGTTTGACGGACCACACCACTGCGTGATCCGTGGGACATCAGTGATGCCAGAAAAAAATGGACATATCTCCGTGCGGCAATCACGCACACGCGGGTACGCCGCACGGAGACACGTGCAATGAAAAATCACTGACGTGTGAGCAGACCCATTCATTATAATGAGTCTGCGTATGTCAGGGATTCTGGTACGTTTAAAAAAAAGCACAAACGTCCCAGAATCACTGACATGTGAAACAGGCCTATCTATCTATTCATCTATCCATCTTTCACTCTATCCATTATCTGTCTATCGATTATCTATATTATTTATTGCAAAACCGCAGGGAGCAACCTGCGGTAAATCCGCATGCGTTTTTGCCGCGGATTTTTCCGCAGGTGCGGAAATCTTCCACTCCCAGAAGTTTCTCAAGAAATTTTCTTGAGAAAATTCACATTTCTAGTGCGCACATAGCCTTAGGATTGATAGTCCGTATCGGCTTGACTTTAGACATCCAAACATCCTACTGTTTGCAGGTTGCAATTGCACATTGTTCAGTTCCGTGCCTTCTGTACCCTGTAGCAGCCATGCTCGGTACTGCAGCTCAGCTCCTAATGAAGTGAATGTGATCTACTTCACATTTTCTGGCGCTGTGCTGTTCCCACTACGTATACCAGGGGTCCCCAACCTGAGACTCGGGAGCCACATGTGGCTCGCGGGCCCATGATGTGTGACTCACGGCTGTTTGGCAGCTAAATACAATAGCGCCAGCTCTTCCAAATGGGTATGTAGCGCAAGTCTCCAGATGGTGACATTTGTGAGTAGCCTCACATAGATAGAACCCCTTTACATTGGTATGCTGCCTTGGTGTGGTGATTTCTGTGGAAAAGCTTTCACTTTTATTATACTGGTAATGTTGGCCCTGGATGTCACTACTATGGTGTGGAGTGGTTGCTAAATGTGGCTCATGACTTTCTCTCATGGATGAATGTGGCTCACAACCCTCTTTCAGAGCTGGATGTGTCTCGTGACCCTTTCCCAGGGGGCTGAATGTGGCTTGCGACCCTCTCTCGGGGCTCAATGTGGCTCGAAACCCTCTCTCAAAGTTTGATGTGGCTCGTGACCCTCTCTCAGGGCAGGATGTGGTTCTCGACCCTCTCAGGCTGCATGTGTCTCACAACCCACTCTCAGGGCTGGATGTGGTTCTCGACCCTCTCTCAGGACTGGATGTGGCTCCTGACCCTCTCTCAGGGCAGGATGTGGTTCTCGACCCTCTCTCAAGGCTGGATGTGGTTCTCAACCCTCTCTCAGGGCAGGATGTGGCTCGTGACCCTCTCTCAAGGCAGGATGTGGCTCATGACCCTCTCTCAAGGCAAGATGTGGCTCGCGACCTTCTCTCAGGGTTGAATGTGATTCGTGACCCTCTCTCAGGGATGAATGTGGCTCGCGACCCTCTCTCAGGGCTGGATGTGGCTCGCAACCCTCTCTCAGGGCTGGATGTGGCTCGCAACCCTCTCTCAGGGCTGGATGTGTCTCACAACCCTCTCTCAGGGCTGGATGTGGCTCGCGACCCTCTCTCAGGGCTGGATGTGGTTCTCAACCCTCTCTCAGGACTGGATGTGGCTCGCGACCCTCTCTCAGGACTGGATGTGGCTCGCGACCCTCTCTCAGGACTGGATGTGGCTCGCGACCCTCTCTCAGGGCTGGATGTGGTTCTCGACCCTCTCTCAGGACTGGATGTGGCTCGCGACCCTCTCTCAGGACTGGATGTGGCTCGCGACCCTCTCTCAGGGCTGGATGTGGTTCTCGACCCTCTCTCAGGACTGGATGTGGCTCGCGACCCTCTCTCAGGACTGGATGTGGTTCTCGACCCTCTCTCAGGACTGGATGTGGCTCGTGACCCTCTCTCAGGACTGGATGTGGCTCGCGACCCTCTCTCAGGACTGGATGTGGTTCTCGACCCTCTCTCAGGACTGGATGTGGCTCGCGACCCTCTCTCAGGACTGGATGTGGCTCGCGACCCTCTCTCAGGGCTGGATGTGGTTCTCGACCCTCTCTCAGGACTGGATGTGGTTCTCGACCCTCTCTCAGGACTGGATGTGGCTCGCGACCCTCTCTCAGGGCTGGATGTGGTTCTCGACCCTCTCTCAGGACTGGATGTGGCTCGCGACCCTCTCTCAGGACTGGATGTGGTTCTCGACCCTCTCTCAGGACTGGATGTGGCTCGTGACCCTCTCTCAGGACTGGATGTGGCTCGCGACCCTCTCTCAGGACTGGATGTGGTTCTTGACCCTCTCTCAGGACTGGATGTGGCTCGCGACCCTCTCTCAGGGCTGGATGTGTCTCACAACCCTCTCTCAGGACTGGATGTGGCTCGCGGCCCTCTCTCAGGACTGGATATGGCTTTCGACCCTCGCTCTGAGCTGGATGGGGCTCTCAAGGTGAGTAAGGTTGGGGACCACTATTGTATACTGGTCACAGACAGCTGCCATCAGATGATCTGTGCAGGGGCCGGGTGTTGGACTGCCATTGATATGATATTAATGTCCTATCCTAAAGGATAAATCTTTAGCGGTTTCTCCTCATTCTGAAATTTTACAAATTGTCCCTTTAACAGAAAAATAATTTTTCTATTTGTAAGAAAACAAATAATTACGCGAGCGCGCTGCGCTGTACGGAAGGCACAGGTTGTACCAGCACAGCCAGTAACAGTCATCGTGCTCCCGAGAAGGATCCTTGCTAAATATCTAAATAATTGAAGAATCAATCTGCGAGAGATATGCCGTATCTTCCTTGATTACAGACTAACAAGAAAAGATAGGCCGCGGCCAGGGAAGATAAGATGGTAAATGAGACAGCGGCCGAGATAAGTAGTGAAGAGCGATGCTGCAGCGATGCGGGAAGAGGCGACTCCATTAAACTTTAGAATAGTTCTAAATATGATCTTAGAAAGGAAAGTTCACCTGAGTTCAGGCCGAATCACAGCGCTCCCGCCTGCACACTTCACGGGTACGGTGCCTGTGCGCACTGGGTGAACCTTGGACGAACTCGCTGATTTCGATGGGACCAGCCGACCATCTATGTCCCCTACGGCAGATGTAGCAGATGAGATCCGTGAAGCTGGTTGGATTCTAACACCCCAATTCTTGGTCCTCTATGGAGAGGGGACTCCGCCATAGGGTGCGGGTACAATGAGGGTCAGGAGGACCAGCTGCCGGGCAAATGGGCAGTTTAACAGCAGCTTCTTAAGGTGTATGGGGTGATTTTACTGTAAGATCTCAGTGACTGTAGTGACTGCTCTCGGATTACATGCGGGTGTTTCTGTGACACTAGGAATGAGATGGAAATGTGACAATATACACCCAGAATCATGAGTGGTTCTGGGTGCATATTGCTAATCCCTGCCTAACCATCCCTGTATACACTAGCATAGATTGAGATCTATAGAAAAAGTATTTCTGAAGATCCTTTATGATATGCTAATGAGGCCAGGGACTAGTCAAAAGAGCGTTACTTCTATTGGCTATTCGGCCCCATTAGCATGTAAGCATGCGCCTGTGAGCATACTAACATGCTAATGAATGTGCAGTGTCTGGTCGCACACACGTCTCCACTGCCATCGCGTCCAACTCTTGGATTTTGGCACATGACCCCTGGAAGAGGAAGTATCGGGGACTTCTGATCATGCATACTAACCATATGTCAGTTCTAAGGCGGTGCAATGGACACAGGTATGCGCATCACTGCCGATGATAACGCTGGGTAGTAGATGTACTAACATGCTAAGGCTAGTTTCACACTTGCGTTGTGCGACATCCGTTGCATTGCGTTGTGTGACGGCTGTAACTGATGCGTTGCATATAGTGGCACAACTGATGCGACGGATACTGTAAAACAACGGAATCCGTTGTAGCTTTTTTTTTTTCAACAATTACTCAACGGAGCATGCGCAGTTGTGTAAAAACGGATCCGTTACAGGAATCCGTCAAATTACGGATTCCGCAACCATAGGCTTCCATTATAAAAATGATGGACGCCAACGGAATCCAGCTCATTGCGTTTTTTTGACGCTCAGGGAAGCGCAGAAAAACGCTACATGCGTTCTTTCCGCCCGCCGGATGCAAGGCAGGACCATCAGTCGCAATGCGTCGTCAATACAAGTCTATGGGAACCAGTGGAATGCGTTAACGGATTCCGTTGTTTTCCAAAACAGCGGATTGCGACTGAAGGAAAAAAACGCAAGTGTGAAACTAGCCTAAGAAGGCAGAATGTGAGCAGGAACTAATGCTCTTTCGACTAGTCCCTGGCCTCATTAGCATATCATAAAGGATCTTTAAAAATACTTTTTCTAAAGATCTCTTTATCTATGTTACTAGATACAGGGACGGTTAGGCAGGGATTAGCAATATACACCCAGAACTGCTCGTGGTTCTGGGTGCATATTGCACCCGACAGGTTCCCTTTATTTCCACAGCGCTTTACAGACCTGCTCATCACTGTCCCCATTGGTATTGGCTTTGGAGTGTGGGAGGAAATAAGAGAATTTGGAGGAAACCCCCACAAACACGGGGAGAACATACAAACTCCTTGCAGATGTTGCCCTTGGTGGGATTTCAACCCAGGACCCCAGCGCTGCAAGACTGCAGTGCTAACCACTGAGCCACCGTGCTGCCCTTCATTATGAATACTAGGTAAGGAAACTTTCACCAAGGATTATTCAGCATTGCTGACATGGATTTTCAGAGTGAGTACACTAGCCTCATTAGGTCTAAGAAGCCTGTTTGATAATGGTTGCAGTTTGTATTGCAATGTTTTTTGGCACACCCTAGTTAAAGGGGAATCGCCTTATCCAACTTACTTGCATATTGCAGTTCTGTCTCATCTTGATGCTTGTCCTGGCTCCAGCCTTGTTCTCGGACATTGCGCCCGTCTCGTCCATGGGATTGTTCGACTGGTGCCTGTAGTTTTTCTGTACGGTCTTGTCTCGTTGTGACTGCTTTCTTGGTGACAAGTCTTGGCCCCATTCCTGACACTGCCACTTCTCCACCTCTGCTGCGAATCCGTGTCTCCCCTGGTGGCCACTGTGGAGACACGGGGGTCAGTGGGTGCTCTCGTCCGCTGGCCCTGCCACCTTTAGAAAGACTGAGTGGCCCAGGGCTCATCCCAACTGAACGCATGACCTCCTTAACCGTGGGCGGAACACTACTCAGACAACACAGGGTGAGGGAATCACAATATTAACACTTTATTGGATCCCCAAACAATTAATGGCACATAACACATAACCAGCAAAACCACAGAATGTAACCGGCAGCAGTTTCTCCCCCTTCCGCTGGCTCACCAGGGATTAGAATGTCCGTGCCTCAGAACTTCCAGGGCTACTTACTCCAATCCAGCAGCACCCTGCTTTCGGCGGGCACCCATCGAGAATGGATAACGCCAGATTTAGGAAGCTGGCTGAAGACCGCAAACCTGTAGTCAGGTGACTGGATTGTCCCAAGCTGGATTCCTTCCTTAGTTAGTCCTTGATATCTCAGCCGAATCCTTGCATTCAATGCTGAAGTCCATGTAGTATTATAATCCAGGTTCGGTTATGGCTTGCCAATTGGATCCGCAGATCCTAGATTGGTATCATGTAGCAAGAGTCTACCCGAGCAATGGACAGTCCTCCTTCTTATTCCCCTGAGCCCTCCATTCAGACCATTGGGGTCTTCACGATTGGTGAATAAGACTGGGCTCTTATTGGCTAGATTTCAAGCCGTATACAAAATATCCCTAGTAGTAGTGGTCTCTGGCAGAGACGAGGGAGAGACAGCTAAGTTACATCGCGTAATTGATTTGTCTGGGTGTCTGACCTTCACTGGCCAAGGCAATTACATGAGTTAGCAAGAACTGTAACATTAGACTCCTAAGGCGGCCTTTGCACACTACGACATCGCAGGTGCGATATCGGTTTGGTCAAATCGAAAATGACGCACATCCGGCGTTGCAGTCGATATCGTAGTGTGTAAATCCTTTTTGATACGATTAACGAGCGCAAAAGCGTCGTTATCATATCATCGGTGTAGGGTCCGACATTTCCATAATTTGGCAGCAGTGACAGGTACGATGTTGTTTGTCGTTCCTGCGGCAGCACACATCGCTGTGTGAGAAGCCGCAGGAGCGAGGAACATCTCCTACCTGCGTCACAGCGTCTAACGCCGGCTCTGCGGAAGGAAGGAGGTGGGCGGGATGTTTACATCCCGCTAATCTCCGCCCCTCTGCTTCTATTGGCCACCTGCTGTGTGGCGTTGCTATGACGCTGCACAACCCGCCCCCTTAATAAGGAGGCGGGTCGCCGGCCAGAGTGACGTCGCAGGGCAGGTGAGTGCATGTGAATCTGGTGTAGCGATAATGTTCGCTATGGCAGCTATCACAAGATATCGCATGTGTGATGGGGGCGGGGACTATCGCGCTCGGCATTGCAAGCATCGGCTTGCGATGTCGCAGCGTGCAAAGTACCCCTAAGAGTCTTGTAGAAACAATGAAGGGATTATCCCCCATCTATAAACAAACTATCTTCATGTCTGGCTTAATTTTAAGAAACTTAACCGATGCTAGGAACTGACAGAGTCCATGTCATCACAGCTACGTCTTGGGGATCCACCTGCAGCAAAGTCGCACCTCCTTATGGGGGATTAAGGTTTAAAGCCGGGGATCTCTGTACCCATAGTTGTGACTTAGAGGCCCCACATCTCCAGTATGTCTATGGCAGCCGCTTGCCCATAGTGCAGTGCAGACACTGAATCAGCAGGGGGTGAAAAGCAAATTACACACTATTCATATGTAATGCTGCAGCTACAGTTGTGCACGTCATGATGGAGCAGTGATACTGATGATTTTCTTGCGTGCATTCAAGGATTTAGGATTATATATAAGACACTCTATTGGAATAATCATAGTAAACACTCCTCGTCTATCCTGCTCCAAGCGGCTCTGGACGCTTATCCCACCGCTTATCCCACCGCCGTCTTGACATTCCCACTCCTGTTGGCGCCTCTAAGTCCTCCTATGATTTTGCATTGTTGCCTCCCTTCTCCTCGGCGCTCGACAGCCTCTCGTGAGTTAATGATACATCTTCCTGGAATCCCAAGATTGTCTGTGACTAAGATGAATGACTAATTCACTGAGAGCATGCTTTCTGCTTCCAGTAATAAAAGGCTGGCCTCACATACTCACCCTGCCGCAGATGCCTCTCCTAAGGAGAACACACGGCCGCGGCGTCCTCGCCCGGGCACAGTCACCTGATTGATGTTCACTGTAATAATAAGAGAAGGATATGTTGATGAGATTTCATTTAGAAGAGGATGCACTCCCGGACGTGTCTGCACCCGAGCCGAGCCGGCATGGTGGAAAATTGTCAAGATTTGGCTGCAAATTTTCTCCATTTGATAAGAGAAAATAAAAAGAAAAATATCTTATGATGGCTTCAGGGACAGCTTCAGTTTAGTGTGGCAAAGATGAGGCTTTTAGAGTTTACTGGTGGCTGGAAACGCAAAATGACCACTTATATTACATATACTGGATACATCTGAGTAAACTGAGCTTCTAAATTAAACCTGTTTTATATCTTATCATGCATATCTGTATACAGGGAGCTCCCCCTAGTGGTGGCTGCAGACAGAATCTTACCATGTATCTCTGTATACAGGGAGCTCCCCCTAGTGGTGGCTGCAGACAGAATCTTACCATGTATCTCTGTATACAGGGAGCTCCCCCTAGTGGTGGCTGCAGTCAGAATCTTATCATGTATCTCTGTATACAGGGAGCTCCCCCTAGTGGTGGCTGCAGTCAGAATCTTATCATGTATCTCTGTACACAGGGAGCTCCCCCTAGTGGTGGTTGCAGACAGAATCTTATCATGTATCTCTGTATACAGGGAGCTCCCCCTAGTGGTGGTTGCAGACAGAATCTTATCATGTATCTCTGTATACAGGGAGCTCCCCCTAGTGGTGGCTGCAGACAGAATCTTATCATGTATCTCTGTATACAGGGAGCTCCCCCTAGTGGTGGCTGCAGACAGAATCTTACCATGTATCTCTGTATACAGGGAGCTCCCCCTAGTGGTGGCTGCAGACAGAATCTTACCATGTATCTCTGTATACAGGGAGCTCCCCCTAGTGGTGGCTGCAGACAGAATCTTATCATGTATCTCTGTATACAGGGAGCTCCCCCTAGTGGTGGCTGCAGACAGAATCTTACCATGTAGCTCTGTATACAGGGAGCTCCCCCTAGTGGTGGCTGCAGACAGAATCTTATCATGTATCTCTGTATACAGGGAGCTCCCCCTAGTGGTGGCTGCAGACAGAATCTTACCATGTATCTCTGTATACAGGGAGCTCCCCCTAGTGGTGGCTGCAGACAGAATCTTATCATGTATCTCTGTATACAGGGAGCTCCCCCTAGTGGTGGCTGAAGACAGGTTCTTATCATGTATCTCTGTATACAGGGAGCTCCCCCTAGTGGTGACTGCAGACAGAATCTTATCATGTATCTCTGTATACAGGGAGCTCCCCCTAGTGGTGGCTGCAGACAGAATCTTCTGTATCTCTGTATACAGGGAGTTCCCCCTAGTGGTGGCTGCAGACAGAATCTTATCATGTTTCTCTGTATACAGGGAGCTCCCCCTAGTGGTGGCTGCAGACAGAATCTTCTGTATCTCTGTATACAGGGAGCTCCCCCTAGTGGTGGCTGCAGACAGGATCTTATCATGTTTCTCTGTATACAGGGAGCTCCCCCTAGTGGTGGCTGCAGACATAATCTTATCATGTATCTCTTTATACAGGGAGCTCCCCCTAGTGGTGGCTGCAGACAGAATCTTATCATGTTTCTCTGTATACAGGGAGCTCTCCCTAATGGTGGCTGCAGATAGAATCTTATCATGTATTTCTGTATACAGGGGAGCTCCCCCTAGTGGTGGCTGCAGACAGAATCTTATCATGTATTTCTGTATACAGGGAGCTCCCCCTAGTGGTGGCTGCAGTCAGAATCTTATCATGTATTTCTGTATACAGGGGAGCTCCCCCTAGTGGTGGCTGCAGACAGAATCTTATCATATATTTCTGTATACAGTGGAGCTCCCCCTAGTGGTGGCTGCAGTCAGAATCTTAACATGTATGTTTGTATCCAGGGAGTTCCCCCTAGTGGTGACTGCAGGCAGTATCTTATCATGTATCTCTGTATACAGGGAGCTCCCCCTAGTGGTGGCTGCAGAAAGAATTAAAATATATCTCTATGTACAGGGATCTCCCTCTAGTACCAGTACGTCCTATTTTGCAGTGACTTCCTGACCTTGGATGTACCAATATGTCTTGGTGATTGCATGTGCATAGGAGCTGTGCACACGTGATCACCACTGGAAGCTCGACTTACGTGACAGCCGAGCACTGTCTCTTATAACCAGCAGCGTGCCTTCACTGTATCAGGCTTTATAACCCCCTAAATATCGCATTATCGATCACAAGATTTAATACAATACATTCCGGTCCAATGGGCATCGCTACTTGCAGGTCCGGCGCCACCTCTATCCTTGTGAGCGCTGTCCTCCTTCTTGATTTTTGTGGATGACCCGTCTTGTGTCATGCAGACAATGTCCTCCATTGCACTCCACTTCTCTGTGCCATGATGAGGGTAGAGCGATGTATTGTAGTGCGCATGCACGGGCGTTCTTTCACCCTTGCCCGCGAATTACAGTACTTTGCTCTGCCCTCAGCAAGGCAGCTCAAGGTGCACATGTGCAGGAGCGCAACGGAGGAGTATGAATGAAAGAATGGCAGTTGCAAGGAGAGAGGAGGCGCTGGACCCGCAAGCAGCAACGCCCATCAGAGCGGACGTGATTAGCCTGCTCCACAGGTGAGTTAGTGACAGATTCCCTTTAAAGGGGTATTCTCATCTCCAAGATTCTATCCCAATATGTAGTCGGTGTAATAATAATAGCAAATACCTCCAATCAGAAATGTAGTATAGTTCTCCTGATTAGCCATGTCACTTACCTCATGTGCAGGGTATTGCAGCTTAGGTATCCATGGTTATGACCACTCAAATAGTGACAGTTTGTTTTCTCATGGTCGTAACCATGGATACCTAAGCTGCATTTCCCTGCACATGAGGTAAGAGACCTAGAAATGTAGTATAGTTCTCCTGATTAGCTATGTCTCTTACCTCATGTGCAGCGCAGGTATCCATGGTTACAACTCACGAGCAACAAACTGTCACTATTTGAGTGGTAATAACCATGGATACCTAAGCTGCAATGCCCTGCACATGAGGTAGGACACATAGCTAATCCGGAGAACTATACTACATTTCTAATTGTGGTATTTGCTAATACTATTATTACACCTTCTACACATTGGAATAGAATCTTGGAGATGGGAATACCCCTTTAAGGATCAGACGACCCAAAGTTTGTTTATAGTGTGTGTTTATACAGGCGCATAGGTCTGCAAAGG